>NC_081409.1:822518933-822818933 GCF_030272615.1 Cryptomeria japonica
GTTACCAAAAGAGCATGGTTTTGGGTTGCTTCATTTGAACACAAACCATTTTTTCAAAAAAGGCTCCTTCTTCTCCCAATTGGTGGATGGTTTTGTGTAAGAAGTTCTTGGCTCCAGTTCTCATGGTGGGATTTTCCTACCTGTATATTTTTGTAAATAATATTTTTGTTGTTATCTAGATGTAGTTTGTCTTAATTTTCAGTCTTGGTTTAGTGTGGGTTTTGGCTTGTTAGTTTTTCCTTGTTGCCTTCCCCCTCTGCAAGAAGCTCCATGTGCTTTGTTTTTCTTGACTCTGTTGCCCAATGGTTAGGCACTAATCTTTTCCAAAGACATTATGGATTCTCCTAGTCCTTTACGGTCCTAGTCCCCAGTCAGAGCCAATGTTATCTTGTCATCCGTCCCTCATAACAAGAGTGACTCGCCTTGCAAAATTTTTAGTTGAGTCTTTGTCTTGTTAAAAAATTCATTGGTTCAATCCCTAATCCTCCTGTAAATCATTTCTAAATACTTAGCATTATGTTTCAATAGTTGTTTGAACCCCTTGAACCCCTTGAACCATCTTGAACAGAGTTCATAGTGTTCATTTAGGTACCACAGGTGCTAAGTTGTGTCTAAGACATTTTTGGGCTAACATTCATATCAAGTGTTTTGCAACAGCTCTATTTCACGATCGCGGATGATGTTTCATATACTCTTTCTCCATACTATGAACCATTTGAACCTAGTTCAAATAGTTCAGTGATGTTCAAAGTGTTTGATAAAATTCAAGGTTCAAGTTTTGCAAGTCTGATTTTATGACAGTCATATAGACACGCACACAGTAGCTCATATATTTTTACTCAAGCATTATTGTTTTAATCGCTCCGGTCAAAATGGAGAAACCTAGGTTTTGACCAATATATCCAAAATTGAGAATCATCTAACGGTGAAAACAAAATTTATGGGCCCCGCATCGAGATAGATTTTGACTATCACAAATATTTTCAGTCCACCCAACATAATGAATATTTTTATTTTGAGTTAAAATATTCAAGTGCCACATATCCAAATATTATTATAAACTTTAGTGAATTATATTTCTAATGTTTATAAGTATTTTATGTTATAAAAAAAGAGTAATGGGGAAATTGAAAAGCATAAGTGAAAAGGTTTTTCAAGATTCGGTTATAAAATTGAATAATGATCTCATGTAGCTATTTATGGCGAAAGAATTGGGGGAGAAAGGGTTCTTCTTCTTTTTATTTTCTTCCAGCAGCCTGTGGGTGAGGGAGAGTAGATTTTTATTTGTAAGGGAGGAGTTGAAGCTTTTCTAAGCAATGCTTTGTACAGAAAATATCAATCATTGAGTTGATTTCTAGACATGAATAGAATGCAGATGATATATTCAATCCTTGTGTTGTTGATATTATTCTCATGGCTGTAGCTGGACTTTGAGCCTTTGTAGTTGTTTATTAATGTCTTTTCTGTTATAATCAATTGTGTATGTGGATTTATTACAAGTCTGTATGTTTGAAAGTAAGTCATATTGGAGCAACGACTTTCTCTATTAGTTTTTAGTCCAAATGTTATCCATAAGTGCAAAAAATTAAACTTTGATTTAATGGTCTTCATTTATATCCGTTTTGTAAGTCTTTGGCATTCATTTTCCTGGCTATGGATGAATGTTATTTTCCTTTATTGCTTTTTGGTTAAAAGCATATCAACAATTTAATTCCTTGTAAATCTTCTAAGAGGGAGCTATACCTCTCAATTCAGAGGAAGATTATCACTTCAATGATAATCTATCCAACTGTTAGTACTTTTGTTCTTCATTTTGGGCATTTTGAGTTTATTTGTATAGTTATCTTCGAAGGACAAATTTGTTCACTAACAAATTTTTGGCGACTCTGTTGGGGATTCAAAATCAAAGACAAGTGCATTTTGTTTCCTCAGATTTTTTGATTTATCACTGTGCAAGAGATTGGCAACTCTGTATAATAAACACCATGTTCAAGGCAAGAGCAATGAGAAAAGGGAAAAGACCAAATCCTTTGATCTTGGAAATTGTTAAATAGATGATAAAATACTGCATGACTTCTTGGAGCATTACAAAGAAAGTATTTCTCATGCAGTTACAAATAATATAAGTGTGGAAGATGATCATACATCCACTCTTCTATGGAGAAGTCTTTGCATCAGATTTCACAAATTGAAAGAATTAAAAGAAAAGACAAGAATCTTGCAAGTTTATGCAAAAAAAATATTGTAGCTGAAAGAAGAATTAAAATTTGATGATGACGAGGCTCCAATCATCTCAGTTTCATCCCCCTCCTACAATTACCTTGTCTTGAATGAGTGAGAAGTTCAGCAAGAAATAGTTCAGTCTCATGAAAGTCAAACAATGGTAAGTGAGAATAATCAAGACAACATTGGAGAACCTGTGAACTTGAATGAAAAAGGTTTTCTGAGATCTTTCTCTTACCCTGAAATAGAAACTTTCAGTTTTGATAGTATGGAAAGTTATCATGTTCCAAAAAGTATAAAAGATGAAAATTTTTAGATTTACATGCAACCAGAGTATGAAGCTTTCAAACTTATACATGAAATTGATGAAAATGATTCTTTATATTTAAAAGCTTGTGAAGAGTCCTTCGTAGAATCATTTCATTTTAACAGTAAAGCAATATTATGTCTTCCTAATGAAGAGTTGCAGTCCCAAGAACTGTTGGCCGGTTTGGATAGTACTTCTTTTTGTGAAGAAGAGATCATAGAGAAGTTCTTGTCATCCATTGAAGAAGGGGATTTCAAGGAGAAGGATTCGGGTATTAATTCATTTCATGCATTTAGTTTGGATAGGGAATTTGCAGATTTAATTTCAGTAAAAGATGTTGAAGTTGTTTTAGCTAAGTTGGATCCCATGCATAATGAAGTGTCTCTTTATTCTAAGATTAGTTCAAATGCTGAAAATTATTTTAAGAATGATGGTCTTAATAGTGGTGATTGTGAGAATGATGCAACCTTTTCCCTAGAAATTTCTGAGCATTACTTTTTTTAGCCAAAAATAGAACATTATTTGAGAAGTACTGTGCAGATGTTTCCAGAAAATTCAGAAGTTCATGATGAAACATGGCTTTTTGGGCATGAATGTGTATTCACAAAGTTCCTGCATATTGTTAGTTTGGTGTTTAGCATTGAAGAAGTTACCAAAAGAGCATGGTTTTGGGTTGCTTCATTTGAACACAAACCATTTTTCAGAAAAGGCTCCTTCTCCCAACCGGTGGATGGTTTTGTGTAAGAAGTTCTTGGCTCTAATTCTCATGGTGGGATTTTCCTACCTGTATATTTTTGTAAATAATATTTTTGGTGTGATCTAGGTGTAGTTTGTCTTAATTTTTAGCTTTGGTTTAGTGTGGGTTTTGGCTTGTTAGTTTTTCCTTGTTGCCTTCCCCCTCTCCAAGAAGCTCCATGTGCTTTGTTTTTCTTGACTTTGTTGTCCAATGGTTAGGCACTGATCTTTTTCAAAGACATTCTGGATTCTCCTAGTCCTTTACAGTCCTGGTCCCCAGTCAGAGCCAATGTTATCTTGTCATTCGTCCCTCATAACAAGAGTGAGTTGCCTTGCAAAATTTTTAGTTGAGTATTTGTCTTGTTAAAAAATTCGTTGGTTCAATCCCTAATCCTACTGTAAATCATTTCTAAATCCTTAGCATTACGTTTCAATAGTTGTTTGAACCCCTTGAACCATCTTGAACAAAGTTCATAGTGTTCATTTAGGTACCGCAGGTGCTAAGTTGTGTCTAAGACATTTTCGAGCTAACATTCATATCAAGTGTTTTGCAGCAGCTCTATTTCACGATCACGGATGATGTTTCATATACTCTTTCTCCATACTGTGAACCATTTGAACCTAGTTCAAATAGTTCAGTGATGTTCAAAGTGTTCGATGAAATTCAAGGTTCAAGTTCTACAAGTCTGATTTTATGACAGTCATATGGACCTGCACACAGTAGCTCATATCCTTCTACTCGGGCATTATGTTTTAAATTGCTCCGGTCAGAATGGAGAAAACTAGGTTTCGACCAAAATATCCAAAATTGAGAATGATCTAATGGTGCAAACAAAATTTATGGGCCCTACATCGAGACAGATTTTGACTATCATAAATATTTTTAGTCTGTCGAGCATAATGAATATTTTTATTTTGAGTTAAAATATTCAAGTGCCACCTATCCAAATATTATTATAAACTTTAGAGAATTATATTTCTAATGTTTATAAGTATTTTATGTTATAAAAAAAAGAGTAATGGGGAAAGTGAAAAGCGTAAGTGAAAAGGTTTTTCAAGATTTGGTTATAAAACAGAATAATGATCTCATGTAGCTATTTATGGCGAAAGAATTGGGGGAGGAAGGGTTCTTCTTCTTTTTATTTTCTTCCAGCAGCTTGTGGGTGAGAGAGAGTAGATTTTTATTTGTAAGGGAGGAGTTGAAGGTTTTCTAAGCAATGCTTTGTACAAAAAAATCAATCATTGAGTTGATTTCCAGACATGAATAGAATGCAGATGATATCTTCAATCTTTGTGTTGTTGATATTATTCTTAGGGCTGTAGCTGGACTTTGAGCCTTTGCAGTTGTTTATTAATGTCTTTTCTGTTATAATCAATTGTGTATGTGGATTTATTACAAGTCTATGTGCTTGAAAGTAAGCCATATTGGAGCAATGACTTTCTCTGTTAGTTTTTAGTCCAAATGTTATCCATAAGTGCATAAAATTAAACTTTGATTTAATGGTCTTCATTTATATTTGTTTTGTAAGTCTTTGGCATTCATTTTCATGGCTATGGATGAATGTTAAGTTCCTTTATTGCTTTCTGGTTAAAAGCATATCATCAATTCAATTCCTTGTAAATCTTCTAAGAGGGAGTTGTCCCTCTCAATTCAGAGGAAGATTATCACTTCAATGATAATCTATCGAACTGTTAGTACTTTTTGTTCTTCATTCTGGGCATTTTGAGTTTATTTGTATAGTTATCTTCGAAGGACAAATCTGTTCACTAACAACTTGATACCATAATTATGATGTAATAGAATATTTTAAGGCAATGTGGTAACTAAGGTGAAATCAAATAATACAATTTGGTCAAAGACAATGAAGAGGTGTAATTCAGGATATAAATGTTGTTTTATTTTCTCATAGCTCTATTGATATCCATGTTTTGGTTTTTATTAAAGCATGTATTTGTAATAATGTGATGCTTCAGAGTCAAGTGCAAGCCAACAAGGTTGCACTTGAGGTGGTCCACTTGCAAGTTCTTTTGGATCATTAGGGAAATGCCCCTTGTATGGTTGCACATGTGCCTTCACACCCTTTTGCCTCTCGTGATCGCTCTTCACCCTGTGACCGGCAACGCAACCACAACTCCTCTTCTTGTTGTTCATAGCCTCTGTGGGCCTAGATTCCTTTCCGTCAATCCAACAGTTGTAGAGACTTCATTAGGTGTTGTTTAGTCTCTCCGCCACATGGTGGCTCTGCCTCCAAGTGAGGCACAGGGGGAGCTGACTTTTTTGCTAGTGGTGGTTTTGGCTTGGCGAATAACAACAATGATAATATATGGCCCAACTCGTCCAAAGGGTTCTTGTGGTCGGCCCCGACTATCTCCCCAATTAGGAAGGAGAAGGAGAATGAAGAGACGACAATTGAAGAAGGGTGATCCCTCTTGAATGACAACCTTGACCATGTTGATGTATAGGTCCCAAGGACAATCGTGATCCCCCTCCACCTCCTGAGCTACCATTGCCTTAGCTACTTAGCGATTTGTTTTATGTTGTTTATGCTTTCAGACATTGCCTTCTGATTTTTTTTTATGTTTAATGCTTTGTCCTAGCGCTACCTATCTGACTACTAAAGGATGATCCTGTATCCCCTTTTTTTTTTTGGTGAATAATGTACTTTTATTTAAATATTGATAAAAATGCCTATTCAAAAAACAAAACAAAAAACACGAAGTTACTAATTATTACATTTAAAATATTTTAATCAATAAGGACCCACCACATTATAGGAAAGGGCATAGGTATGCAATTTACAAGTAGTCTCTGCAAAGCCTCCAACGAACCAAAAAAAGCTATTAAAAAATTTGACGCAACATGTCCAACGAAGCTTCCCTTGGATTACGATTTTACATTCTTCATTGCATTTGGGCTCTTTCCCTTCAGGTTCTTTGCTCTTTCCCTTCAGGTTCCTTGTAGATAATATGAAACCTATCCAAAAAATAAAATTCCGACTATGTTAATATTCACATTCTTATGTTCTGCGCTGTTTCCTTTCCTTTGGACACGGACATTCTTATCTTCTGACTGTTTCCTTTCACTTTCTGCTCCGCTTCCTTTTCCCTTTAACAATGTCGTGAGATGTTTGTCTTACCCTGATGCTGCTCGCTTGCTTCCTCGATTCACACCCATACTCTATAAAAATTCATTCCGTAATGAAATTCAAACAGGCTTCCCATTGGAACTAATCAACTATTAGATTGCTGCTTATGGATTCAGAATCATCCTCTCCACTGTAAGTATGAGAGCTTGTAAATTTCCATTAGGGTATGATTTTATAATTCGACTTATTATTTCTGTTTTCATTGTTTAAGCGATTAGTGAACCCAATAATGTTAATCTCATTTACAGCAAGTTTGGATGGCTTCACTAGAAATTTAGCCAAATATTTGGTTGAAATTTGAGCCCTTTTTATGAATTTTTAAGTCTGAATTTCTGTTGTACCCATATGGTTATAATTTGTGGAATCGTTGTTTCAGGTTCTCTGTCGGCCAAGAGCTTTCGACATTTCTTGCGTCCTCTGGATTCCTGCACAAAGCTTGGGAAGAAATACACAGTGCTTCTGTAGATAATGTAGATACTTTTGTTCTGAAAGAGTATGAAGGTGTGATATATGTGGTATTTTTTTCCCTGTGCATAGAGGATTTCATTGTTAAAGATAGCAAATATGGAGAGTGCCAGATACAGAACGAGAACAGGGTCTTCTCTCCCTGCCTCAAGGGCAACGATGATCAGCCTGCCCTTGTTCACAAAGGAGCTCTCAGGCGATTCCTGTATATTCTGGAAAATTCAGATTTCAAAGACAAGGTAAACAGTTCGATAAAACCCTTTAATTGTACGGAGGGTGTTTCTTTTCTGAAGGATTCAGGGTATTTATGCTTCTGGGGTTAGTGGACGATGCTCATGGTGGCCTTAAGTGATGTTATTGGTAATTTTGTTTAGTTTATTTTACTTGTTTGAAAACAGATCCATTAACCTGATTTATCTTTCACTGTCTGGACACTGTGAGTGGCATCTGTGTGTTAACATTTCTAAAATACAATTGACATACCCACCTGCAATTTTGAGTGTATACCATTTTCTTTGCAGTTGATGTGTTTGATTTATGGGATATCTGAATGTGCACAGAACACCCACATGTTCTTATACTCTGCCTATATATATTAGCCTGCTTCACACAGAGTCGTGTATGGTATATCCTTGTTTTTCCTTGATAAATTAAAATCAAGTTAAAAATCACTTTAATATACCTTGCTAATTAGTCTAGAATTAGGTGATACCATAGGAATTATCCACATTTATTGACTATCCTCAATAAAATTTCTATCCAGAAAGTATTTGCATCATCCTTAATAAAAACTAGAGCCCTTGAAGAAGTTCCTGACAATGTTTATCATTCTTGATTTATGGAAATCTGAATGATCAGACAACACCCAGAGGTTCTTCTATTCTGCTAATATATGTTAGGCCTGCTTTGCACAGTGTTATGCATGACTTATCCTTTCTCTTCTTCTTGATAAATAAAGATGCGTGCTGAAAACCTTTTTGATATATCTTGTTAATTAGTCTACAATTAGCTCAAAACACAGGAACTATCCAAATTTATTGACTATCCTTAATAGAACTTTCTATCTACAAACTATTGACATCAGCCTTACTGAAAATTAGAGCCCCTGAAGAAGTAACAGATAACGCTGATCATTCTTGATTATTGGAAATCTGAATGATCAAAGACAACACCCAAAGGTTCTTCTGTTCTGCTTATATATATTAGGCCTGCTAGGGTTATGTATGGCATATCCTATGTTTTTTTTCTTGATAAATAAAGATACATGTTAAAAACCTTTTTGATATATCTTGTTAATTAGTCTGCAATTAGCTGAAAAAACAAACATTGCCAAATATATTGACTGTCCTTAATAAACCTTCTATCTAGAAACTATAGACATTATCCTTGATGAAAATTAGGGTCCTTGAAGAAGTTCCAGACAACGCTTATTTTCATTTCTTTACCACTAAGCTTTCTGTTAATTAGGAACTGAGGCTCCTTCCATGATATTAAATGCAGAAGCCCAAGAAGCAGCACCTTGTTATCCCTAAAACCGTAATGATAAAAACTTGTGATATATGTCATGTTACTCCAAATTTTATGCAAAGTTCCATGACTATGAATGCTAATAATTTGCATCATCCATACATATTATATTGGTTAATTTTGGGAGTTTTATTTGCCATGCTAAGAACTTTTGTAATTACGAGTTTTCTACCTTAAAAAAAGCAATTTCACCTAGCAAATGGAAAACATGAATTCAATATCAAGGTATAGGAAAATATTTTGTTCACTAAATACAACTGGAGGTGGAAATCAATCTTTAAAGGGAACCTATATGGTATCTATTTTGGTTCAAGGGAGATCAAGTTCTAAGATTTAATGTAACCCAGATTATTTGTCTGTCTCATCAGATGCAGAGTTTTACTAAGCTAAGAAGAGAACAATCCATTGTGTTTACGGGTCATTCCATGGGAGCTGCAGTAGCAACCTTGGCAACAATCTGGTTTCTAGAAAAAAGGGTGAGACAAATCTCACCATTTTGCATTACATTTGGTTCTCCTTTGGTGGGAGATGTTAGACTTGAGGAAGCAATTGGCCGTGAGAACTGGTCAGGAAAATTTTGTCATGTTGTCGCCAAGTATGATATTGTTCCTCGAATGCTCCTTGCACCACTTGAATCAATTTCTGAGCCTTTAAGTGCAATTTTACCTTACTATGGGAGCTTAATGGGAAAAGCCTCCATGCCTGTATCACATCCTTCCATTCAAGAAGCTTGCAAGGCTCTGCTTAACAATGTTTTGCAGTACACGTCTACAATAGCAAACAATTATGTAGGAGAATCTGATCTTCTGAGTCCTTATAGACCCTTTGGTACTTATATGTTCTGTTCAAAGCATGGTGCAGTTTGTATTGAGGACAGTGAAGCTGTCTTGAAGATGCTTCATTTTACTATGCAAAGCAAAGAAGGAATGTCTTTTGATGAACTTGTAGGTGCCTGTATTTCAGAGCATATTGATTATGGTAACTTGTTGGAACTTGTCACTGCACACTTATTTAACACAATCAGGAGTGCAAATCCCATCACAAAATCCTCCCTTGAGATGGCGATAGCACTACAATTGGAAGCAATGGGTATTGGGGCTCAGGTAATCTCATTATTTCCACTCTTTTTTGTATATATTACTCATGTGAACAGTGAAACAGACTTCAAAAAGTAATTGTTCAATATATCAATCACTGTTCCACGGGGATGCGTCCTCCCCCAAAAATCCTCATGTCCCTTGTACAGGAATGTTTGCGAGATTTGGGAACTTGGGGGAAATGCCCCTCCATGACACCACCATCTCTGCCACCTCCATTGAGGATGCCGCCAGGTCGCTTGCTATACGGCACATGCCATTACATACCGATCGCAACCTTTCACTTTGTGAAAGTTACTTTGCCTTTCATGGGGCACTTGCAGAGATGTATTGCAGATTTTGCCTTGAAGATTTCAATTCACCCAAATTTTAATATCATTGCTGCCCCCCAAATGCCTTTTAATATCATTGCTGCCCCCCAAATGCCTCTCTACCGCTGTCCCCTTGCCATCCCCAAATTTAGGCCCTTGGTCCCCTGTCTACCTTCCCTCCAAGCCATTCTTCCGAATGTGGGATCCTCATAATTGTGGGCTACCATCAATCTCACCAGTTCAAAATTAAAACGAGGCCACCACATTGCATTTCTGGTAACACAGCTTGAGTTAAGGATATATCTTCACCATCTCCAGTGACCTGGCATACTTGTAGACTTATAGTTATAGTTGTTCTCATTGCCTTATTTGGCAACTTTTGCTAACTGCTCAGTCGTACACACTATTTCAGTTTGAGTTTATCTTCTTTGTCTGGACACTGAAATTGATGGCTTATGATTTTTAAGCAGGTTGATCATGCATTCCTTGCCCTCAGAAAAGCTGGAGAGATGAAAAACAAGCATGACATTAAGATTGAGGAACTAAATGACATGTTAAGAAAAAACCAAAAATCTATGGCAGGACTGGAGTGGTATAAAGGGCGTTGTAAGGACAAAGGCATTGGCTATTATGATTCAGGAAAACAGCAAATTGACAAAAAGGATTTTAAAGCAAATTTGTATAGGAAATCTGTGGGATCATTCTGGGATGACATTGTTAAAATGGTAGAGAACAATGAACTTCCCAGTGACTTTAAATTCCAAAATAAATGGATCAATGCTGGCACTACCTACAGAAGACTTGTGGAGCCTCTGGACATTGCATACTTCTATCGAAAACACAAAGGTAATGAAAGCTATCTTTCACAAGGAGGCAGACCCCATCGTTACATTGTTTTGGAGAAATGGATGGAAGAAAAAGACAGAACTCGCATTGCTAGAGACAACAAACCTCGCACAAAGTTTGCATCTTTAACTCAGGATTCCTGTTTTTGGGCCCATCTGGAAGAGGCTTCTAAAACCCTAACAAATCTCCAACAAGACCAAGACCAACATCAAGTCATGAATACCCAATTGAAAGAAAGCCTTCAAGAGTTTGAGGGTCGTGTGTGGAGCATGATCGAAGATCGGAGCATTTCTGCTGAGGTTTTTTTGGAGCAGAGTAGCTTCATGACATGGTGGAAACAGTACAGCCAGTTTCAACTTCAATCCCCAGAGTGGAAATCAAGCTCTTCTTTGCTTAAGTTTATGGAAGATGAAAAATGGAAGTTGGAAATTTAGAATTACATTTTTTCCAACTCTAGTTATTCATAGGCGTAACTCTACAATGTCTCCATCATCTTCTCCAATCACAAATAATAACTTTCCTTTTTCTGTATGTTGTTGTTTTCTTCCTTATCCAATTACAAATAACAACTTCCCTTTCACTTTCATTGTGGACTGTGTTTAAATATAAGATTGTTAGTTTTCTTCCTTATCCAATAAAAAATGACAACTGAATGTTTTTTTTTTATTTTTATTATTTTGTTAATTGTTTAAAAGACAGATTTTTATTTTATTTTTATAAAAATTAGTCTGCACCTTCGCCATTTTTTAAGATAAAGAATAAATGACTGATCTTTATCTGCTTTAATTTTATATTTTAAATTTGATATTTGTTGTCTGTTATTAATTTTCTATGTTCGTTCCAAGCTTATCCCGAGGAATGGATGCAGCAAGGAAAACCACTAGCAATAGTTGACAATCTTTTCCTATTTGGTGACCTACTCTTATAGAGAGATGCACAATGTTTGAAAAAGTTTGCCTACCAAACAATATGTATACTTTAATTAGCTGATAGGCAATTATATGGGAGAAACTCCCATCGGATTCTCTTCATGTCGGATGTCGGTTTATTTTCTGTTCTTTTTTGGCTGTCGTTTTAGGGGAAGAGCACCAATAGATAACATAGTTCCAATAACCATCATCTTATTATCATATTGACCCCCCAATAGCCATCATAGTGAAAACACCATTAATAAATTTGTTTTGTACCAATAGCCAATCATTTTTTGTAATTAATTGGCCCATTTGTGCACAACTATTCGAACATTTGTCCCATTTGTGCACCACTATTGGAACATTTTTGCACCACTATTGGGACATTTGTCAACAAGTGCTAGCGATTTTGAGTTCACCGTTAGTGAAACATCTTTAGTTAGGTATCAGGGGACACTTTGAAATGTGTACTTTTTGACCTTTGTGTGGATAATTGATTACACAGTGTGCATGGTTACTACCCAAAAGCCAGATCAATACCTATAAGCAGTTAAGTCACATACGAAGACAACTAAAAAAATAAAATCAAAATCCGATGTATCGTTTAAGATCTGTGGGTGTGCAAAAAATAAAATCAAAATTTGATGTACCGTTTAAGATTTGTGGATGCACGAAATTAGCTATAACAACTAGGGGAAAGGACCCAGTAGTTGAGCGCATTCCAAATCTTGTGATAGAAGTTGTTGATTTAATACCTCAATATCTCTTGATTTAATGTCCAACCTTTGTATAACATTGCACCAATAGTTGTATGAGAAGTACTAATAATTGAATGAAATATACCATTTGTTATGAAAAGTAACCAATCATGTGATGCCACATCAGCTGCACAAGTATTGGGACCCTTTTGCCCACCTATTGGCCTCACTTTTTTTTTGGGTTGTTTTGGACACCTTGGCAAAAAACATGCTGATGTGGCATCATATTTGATGATGTGGTCCTGAAACTTTAGTTATAAGCAAGGGACTTTTCAAGTAAGCTGCTGTGAAAAAATCAGAGTGATTTGAAATTTCCACGTAAGATTTTGAGAAGCGCAAAATTAGGGTGCATAACAATTGAATCCTTTCCCCTAGTGATGCTCTTTCCCTAATTTTTGTGGGTCATTCGTTTGCATTGTCAATATTTTAGTTTGTTATGGCAAGAAAAACGGCAATACGTCTATTTGCTCGCTTTAATAAGTACGAAAAAGCACTCTCTGCATTTGAGAAGCACGAAATTAGGGTGCACAACAAGTGAATCCTTTCCCCTAGTGATGCTCTTTCCCTAATTTTTGTGGGTCATTCGTTTGCATTGTCAATATTTTAGTTTGTTACGGCAAGAAAAACGGCAATACATCTATTTGCTCGCTTTAATGAGTACGAAAAAGCACTCTTTGCATTTGAACATCTCGAAAAAAGAAAACTTTTAGAGTTGAGAATCCATTTGTGGGCCCACCTAAATCCATACACTTGTGTTGTGATATTGTTTTCCCTAAGAATAAAAAATAATGGGAGTTTAAAATTAACGATGATAGTACGGAATTTTCCTAAATGGTAACTTTGAATAAGAAATCTATCTAGATTATTTTGCATACGGTAAAAAGAAGATTAAAGATTATTTCATAAATGTTAAACAAGAGTGAAAAATTAAAAATTATTAAAGTTAACATTACAAATTATAATTAATGATTATTAATGTTAACAATAGTGTGAGAAGGATTTAGTTTGTAAAGTTGATAAGTATTAAATAATAGAGTATAGAGAATTAATTTTCTTTTTGGAATCTATTTGATTCTTATGTTAACATTACACCTTTTATTCATAATTTTCATTGTTGGCATATGCATATATACATAATTTAAGTTTAATATATAATATTTATATTAATTAAATTAAATTGTAAACTATTTGTATTTTATTTTGTTTAATTTAATTTGAATTTTATTTCTCTTGAATATAAACATCAACATAGATTTTCTTAACATAGTTTTATACAATAAGATGAAATTTCAAGTACACATCAATAAATATATATGTGAAGAATAGAACAAGACATGGTAGAAAATAGATGAGATATGACTTCATAGGAAATCAAAATACAATGGCATTTTGACAACATGTTTAACTAATGTTAGTATGTTTGCAATCCATGAGATATTTACTATTGATATTTTAGAATTTAACTGTGTGAATTTTTTTTGCATCAATGTGTTGAAACACAGTCCATGATCCATCCTAATGATGTTAGAAAAATTCCCGTAGTGAAATAAACATATTTAACCTATGGAAATGCATTCTTGACCCTCAAACTCTTATCCTTATCCCTAATGACATTTTAGGTATAGTGGGGTGGCAAACAAAATCTTTTGGTCAGACCTAAAAAATTTCAATTTTTTTTGGAAACACAATATAGAAATAGGAAATATTGTGGAATATTTTCTTATTTTTAATTTTTATTATAACCATATTTTGTAATATTTTTTCATTATATATATATCGGTAAAAGGTCAAGGTCATAATTTTATTAATTTTTGAAACCTAATACAACCCGACTCACTAGGGGCAATGGTAGGAAAGAGTTGGGTGGAGAAAACCTTCGGTCTTGCCCCATAATAGAATATGCAATCAGTTATTTCTTTACAATTTCGAGGAATATACATTCCTCAAGCCAAGCAATATTTGGCTAATTAGTTACAATACAAATCATATGTCTGTATACAAGGTATTGCCATAAATTTGAGTTTATGAAGTAGCAGGATGCATAGCTCCTATCCGTTTATCCCCAATAAGGCATTTTGTTGTTCTTTGCTTTATCCTTCCCATGGAAACTAAAGTCTTGAATTTCGAGTTCATAGTATCAATAGTTTGTGATAGATGTGATCCCCTACACTTCTGAAGCCAAAAAATAAAACGACTTCCAAACTTCTAGATCGGTTGGTAGTCATCAAATAAAACCATGCAAATAATCTAACTTCATAGAGTATTCCAAATAATCAGAAAGCTAAGAGGTGCCCTGACAAGCTATCTAAAATGATCTTGTCATCTGTAGCCTTGTAAGATCCTATAATGCTGAAAAATTCACAGCTCAACAGTAGGGGTTAGGTGAAATAGATATCATTATGCACCCTATCCATATCATCTGCTATCCTTACTCAAGTTGAAATAAATTTTCAATCATCCGAACTGAAATTTAAACCATCTTGAAAATAACAAGTCATGTTTAGCCATCTATAATATGAAATTTAATCCAACCTTGATATGTTAACACTTATACTCAAGACAGATGGGCCAATTATGACATACTAAGATAGCCATAATAAGATGCCCATCCTTATCAAGCATAAATCTCATTAGAGATAAGCAATAACTTACTGAAATCAGAGTAAAACTACCAACAAATAAATCTAGAATGCCAGAGAAATAATAATATAACTTGAGAAGGAATTAATCATCTACCCTTTACTAGTGCATAATGAAGATAGAACCAAAGAGATACTATGTGTAGACACCTAAAATTGTCATGTCTAATTAAATAAATATCTTTACTTATTTAATTATCTTTAGCTAAATTCTTCTATTAATTGAATAAATATTTATTTATTTAATTAATTCATTTACCCTCTTCTAGCCTTATTTCTCATTTAAATAAATACATTTATTTATTTAAATTATCCTTTCCTAAATTAAATAAATAAAATATTTATTTAATTGATTCAACTTCCTCTATTAATTAAATAAATATTTATTTATTTAATTAATTCATTAACCTTTTCTACTTATTGTTAGGCCCAATATGGAAAGCTAATGTACTGAGAGGGGAGGGGTGAATCAGTACTTCAAATCCTTTTCTCAACAATATCTTTACTGTTATGCATAAACTAAAAACTACTATAACATAACATAAAACTAAAACAAATAAGTAACAGTCATACATGATTCACTCCATAACACATATATTTTGGTTACGCAAAAACTCTTGGTTAGAGAGAAAAACTGCGGTGGGGATGGCACCCACAACTTCACTACTGCAATAATAAAGAGTGCTCGGTTAGAGCTACATATTTAGCTATTTCTGATAGCTTACCCTGTTAGGAGTAACAAAATCTGTTAGATCTACCTTGTTAAAGGATTTTACAACACTATATATATGTTGCACCTGGTTAGAGGATTTACAATTTATAGACTTGATTAGAGTCTTTTACCCTGTTAAAGGTTTCTCTTACAACTTCAAAATATTACAATAAGACTTTACAAATATCTGCAACTTTACATCTGAAATGCTGTAGCAGATTCTATGTGCTCAAAATAAAATTACCTTGCCTATAGCATACCTCGGTAACTCATAAAGTAACTCGGTAAACCCTTCTGTTTACTTTGTTCCTTGATTGTTTGCTGATAACCTTCTCAGTGACCTCTGTGTCTCTGTAACAGTCATAATACTCTGTGATTTCTCATGTATCACATAAGTCTTGCTTCATACACATATGCACACACATTTCTCACATTCACATCTATTTCTAACCCTAAATTCATGTTGTATAAATAGACTTCTTATGTCGGTGATCTGATTCATTGCTTTGATCTTACAAACATGATTTCTCGAATAAATAACCATGCAAAATATTTCATTGGTTAGATGACCTCAAAATTATACAAAATTTGTATGTGCAATTTCCAATGTGATAACGGTTCTGTATGCCTCGATCTTGTAACATGTTTTCATATGTGTGTCCAGGTTCAATGAATCTAGTAACACGTTTCACTCGGTGTATATCAACTCTGTGTATTATCTTTACTGCTCGGTAGACATGAAATAACACTCGGTAGACAGCTCGGTGTATACTGGGCTTTGTGACTGTTTTCCTTCTGTAACCGACTAGGCTGTTCATACCGACTAAATATTTCGATAGTGGTAACCGACTAGAGTATATAGAATGACTTTGTATATAAAACTAATGGCAATTTGATAAGTAGTAACAATCTCCCCTTTTGACATTAGTTGAGATGTTTGACAAAACTACTTTCAAAGTCATTACTCAAAAATCTGTATACTTTACAAAATTTGACTAAACATGCAGTATATACATTAGTCATTGAAATAGTATAATCAAATATACTCCCCTTATCAATATGTTGTACAAAACTCTGTAATCACTGTTCTTTCCTCTGTTCATTGCTCGGTTCACTGCTCTTGGATACTCTGCATATTCTACTCATTCTCTGCTCGGTATACTCCCCCTGTATACTACACTTTGATTGTTTGATACTTTGAATACTATACACTCCCCCTGTGTACTTTGAAGCTATATATACTCTTGATGATATACTCTGATATACTCCCCCTTTTTGACAAACATCAAAATTTAGTTACCATTGGGAGGTGGCAACTGATAAAAAATGGATTTGTACTTTGTCTTGGCTTCGGTGAGAGTGACAGAGAGTGCATCCCTTACACTGTCCATTAAAGAATTTTGTGCATTAATATCAGCCAATAATGAAATTAAGCCATCTAAAGTGCTTCCCTCTTGTGTAGTAGAGAGATAAGTGGCTCGGTTTAGCTGTTCTTGAACGGATGAAAGATAAGGAAGGAATAATGTTTGAAGTGTCATTATGTCCATCCTGATCTTGTGTTCTTCATTCCTCAGTTCCAATTGTTGAGCCATGAGCTGTTGTAGCTTAGTATAAATTTTTTGAATTGAATTGGGCTCGAGGGTCAACTTATTTGAGAGATCGGTGATCTCTTTCTCAATTGCTTCTGTTTTATTCTTAATGTCCTTAAGAAATAAAGAAAATGTGTAGAGTTTCTGAAATAATGAAAGAATGTGCTTGAGTTGAGGGGACAACTCAGCAATAAATTTGACAAGTTTTACCTTGCCAACAGCAATGAATTTCTGTACTTCCTCTATCATTTTAGCAGTTAGCTCCTTGTCTTTTAGTTTGCTCAAGTATTCGGATGCATCTACTCCAGATGTCTCAATCTGATTTAGGAGTTCATCCAATTGAATATGGATGGCTGCATCGGTTGATACTGTAGCTGAAGGTAGCATATCTGATAGTAAGGTCTTTACCTTCTGAAGTACTTTATTCTTCTTTTGTATGGCCAGTTGCTTCTCCTGTTCGGCCTTTGCTTTGTACAGTTCACCGAATTTAGTGAGTGCTTGCCCTTTCAATTTGGAGATGTCTACATTGGGCAACACTATCGGTTTTGATAAATCAATTTTGAAACTATGCTTTTTCAACTTCTTTTCTTTACCTTTCACCGGGTGAACCACTACAATAGCTTGAGAGGCTTGAGAACCCTCGGTAGGTTGCTCGGTAGAGACAACACTTTTTTCGGTTTCTTTAGCCTTGGTAGTGTCCTTCGATGTCTCGGTGCTTGGTGTCTTAGCTGTAACATTTTCCATGCTAGAAGGTGCTTGAGAGGTTTGTTCTTGTGAAGTACCTTCTGCTGTAGACTTTTGACCTTCGGTGCCTTCACCTATAGCCTGAGGAGCTTCAGTTGTAGCAAGTTGATTGATCAGTGGGTAAGGCTGAACTTGTTCCAAAACAGATTCACTGGAGACAAGTTTTGCATAAGCATTGCCTTCTATCATTTCTTGTTCAGGTGCCTCTGCATCCATGATATCTTCATCTATTTGAATTGTGTCAGCAGGGTCTTGCTCGGTGACGCCAGGCTCTTGGTCAGTGACATCGACTATTTCCACTGTAGATTGTTCACCAACATTCTTTCTTCGAAAGATGGTCTTCCATTGCTCTTTTGTTTCCTTCTCCACTTCTATATACAGGCCATTCATCAATTTCAAGGCCTTTTGTTTTACTGTAAATTGAGTTTGGTTGTTTGTCAAATGTTCTTTTATTTCATCAACTGACATATCAAGAAAGAGATGCACCAAACTTCTTTCTCTGATTTGTTTCTCCGAGTCTAGGGCATATTGCCATCTGGTTTCAATATGTGCATATAATTCCTTAGGAATAGAATTACATACTTCTAATGGGACCACTCGAAATTTGAGAAGTGTGCAAATGACAGCTTCTTCAATTCGCCTCTTTTCATCAGTAGATCTAGATTCATATTTGACAAATCTGAATCCACCAAATCCACCATATTCCTTTAGATTATTACAAAAAATTTCTACACTATGTACATCTACCTTTTTGCTTTTCACAATCTGAAATTTATTTGCATCTTCAGATTCGGTATCACTCGACTCTTTTGGCAAAATGAGTCTCCGAGTAGATTTCTTGTAAGTTCTAGTTACCTTAGGAATGACAACAGTCTTTTGTTTCTTACTCGGTGATGCAACAGATGCCCTTGTGTTAGGTCTCTTTGTTGGAGGGGTTGATAGGGCCATTGAAGTGTCCTGTTTCTTTCTCTTCAACACTTTTCCCTTAGGAAATTCGGTGCTAAGTGTTATGGCTGCTTCTTGGGCTTCCGTCTCCTCTTCGATGATGGCTAGAACTCCTTTGACAGGTGTGGAGGAAGACTCTTCTCCAAATTTCTCAGTTAATGCCTTAATCATCTTTGTAGCTTTTCTTGTAGCCTTAGGTACTACAATGCTCATTTTTACTTTTTCCTTCACCTCTTCATAGGTTCCATACCTCAGCTCGGTAGTATGCCTTGGCAATGATAGATAGGCATCAATTTGTTGTTGTGTGATATCAAAATCAATCTCGTAACCCATAGGTGACAAAGATTGAGTCCTCGGTTCCACAACATTCACATAACAGTAATCGGTGTTGACCTCAAAACATATTTCATCTTTGTATTTTTCTACCAGCTGTGGTGGAATCCGGTACCTGTTATGCATTTTCTCTTGGAACTTGCTGAAGTAATCATCCATTATATCATTAAAGTTATCACCTAACTTCTTGATGAAGTCATTGATCTGATGGGTGATTGGTCGGTGTAGTTCCCAAACAACTTTACCGACTGAGGGAAAGAAATTTTCAAAATAGAAAAACATACATACAAGTAGTGATCCAAATTTTAGAGTATTTGCCGTGTTGTTCTTCTTCGGCTTCCTAATTGTGTTCATATTTTCAAACAAGTTCTTCCGCAATACTTCACACAAGTCAATTTTCATGCCTTTCTTAACAATTTTGTATGCTAAGTCCACTGCTGCACAGGGTACACTGTTTTCCCTTGCTGATTGGAAGAAACAGTAACCAATTACTCTAATGGCAAATTTGAGTTCAGGATCAGTGACATTGTTCAACTTCAAACCTCTGTAATCTGATTCAACTCTAGTCAAACTGATCAATTCCTTCTGTGATATCATTTTCTGTGCTTGGGCATGATCACAGATAGGATAACCGGTGATCAGATGAATGATTTCTTTAGTGATCTTAAACGGTTGCTCTTGTAGCCACATGAAATCATCATGCACTCGGCTTAGTACAAACTTGACCCACTGGGGTTTGAACACACGGGGATAGGTTAGGGCTTCAGTCAATCCCTTGATTTTGATATGCTCATATTTGCTATCCATTTTACCATCTGTGCACAATTCATCATATGCATCTTTGATCTCAACATGACCGAGTTCTTCAACACGACATTTTGTGAAGAATCTCACATCCTCGACTAATAAGACTTGATCCGGGATGAGTGAAAAAGCAGTTTTGTCATCCGGTTCAGATGCAATTTTGGGAGTCAAAGAGTATTTTAGTGAGGGCTTTTCTACATTTGTGACAACAATGGGGTCTTGGATCTTAGATGCCATTTTGATTTTAGATAAAAATTGACACAGGAACCTTAGGGTTTGAGAACTTAACAAATGGCAGACGCTTCACACTCAGCAGATAATAACAACTTAATGAGTTCAGTAAACCAGCTTAGCAATGCGATGAGATTCGATGTAAATACCGTGAAAAACCTTTTAATTACTCAAAAATACCTTATCGGGCTCCGTGCAAGTTAGGTCGAAGACATTAAATGCACTCCATTCACTTAACTTTCTTTCCCTTTTTTTTTGCGCTTTAATCGAGTAACCAGATTTCCTTCATATACTGACTTGACAGGCTTCCTAAATTCACCGACTTAACAGTTTTCCTGTAAAGTGCTCCAAAAGACTTTGATAGAATTTCAAACTTACTACTACATCTTACTATGCAGATTTTGAATTCAGTACATACTAAAATAGGAACTGTTTAAGATTTAACCTTGTGAGAATGTAGTCCCTTCATACCTTTACCGATTAATTTGGAGTGGGAGCACCTAACTCGGTAGGTAAGGTGCTTTCTTTATTTGACACAATTTCCTTCTTTCTCCAAATCATCTTTAATTTCTCTTTTATTTCCTCAGTGTCTTCTCTAGGTTGATCTCTGCAATCTCCAGGCAAGTGTCCAACTTTGTGACAATGAAAACATGCCATACTAGGATTTCTCCATGATCTTCAGTTATTCATTCCAAACCTTATAAAGTAATTGGCACTTATATGTCCATATCTTCCACAACATTCACACCATATCCTTGTATTGTAATCCCATGGTACTGCAGAATATTGTCGGTAAGGATCTGTGTGAGTTTGGTAACCTCTAGTATTTGCCCAGTGTGTAGACCACATGTGGTTCTTTTGCTTAAACCAACACTTCTCGGTACTGTGTCCATATCTATTGCAGTTTTTACAAAACCCTTTGAATTTTGCCTTTTGATAGTTGTTAATAGACTTTGTCCTACATTGATTAGATGTGTGACCATATTTATTGCAATTGTAACAATAACCATTGGTCTTAGTGGTATTCGGTTGCTTACCTTTTCTGATTTGACACATGTTGACAGTATGACCTTGATTTCCACAGTAGTAGCAAATAGGCTTCTTCCTTTTGATGTTATTCCTTTTTCCAGCTTGTTTTGATGATTCTCCTCTCTCGGTAGTGCAGATTCCCTTCTCGGTAGAGTCTTTTCCTTTGTAACCGAGTCCTCCTTCTTTGTAGGGTCGTCTTGTGTTCACTTGCTCATCCAACATCTTTGATGCTTCATAACTCTTTTTCAGTGTTTCCTTGGATTTCTTCTCTGTTTCAAGTTCATTGCTCAACCTTGATACTTCAAGTTTCAATGCTTGATTCTCATCATCTTTCATATTTTCTTCATGATGTGTATAACCTAGTTGATCTATCAGATTTTGTTGAATACCAATTAGTCTTATGATTTCATCATTCTTATCAGATACTAAGACTTCAAGTTGTTGTTTCTCTTTTTGTAGATCTCTTGCTTTATCCTCGGCTATCCTTAATGCATCTATATTTTCAGTCATCTGTGTACTGAAATGTTCATGTTCTCTTTTCATTGATTTTAGTTGATCAACCAATGCTTTGATCTTTTCTTTCAACATTCCAATCATTTCTTCAGTTTCTTCAAATAGACTGTTCTTAGATGATGTCTCGATTTGTTCCACTAACTCTTGAGAATCTTGCAAGTCATCAGATAATCTTCTCCTTACTTTCAGAGATTTTTGCATTTGCCTTTGCACGTCTGCAATCACTTGATTTGCATTATCCAGCTCTTCTTGTAGATACACAATCCTTCGAGATTGTTTATAGCCTTCCATCAATAAGATCTTTCTCTTTAGGTAGTTAAACCCTTTTCCAAGATTCAAACTCTGATACCAATTGTTAGGCCCAATATGGAAAGCTAATGTACTGAGAGGGGAGGGGTGAATCAGTACTTCAAATCCTTTTCTCAACAATATCTTTACTGTTATGCATAAACCCAAAACTACTATAACATAACATAAAGCTAAAACAAATAAGTAATAGTCATACATGATTCACTCCATAACACATATATTTTGGTTACACAGAAACTCTTGGTTAGAGAGAAAAACTGTGGTGGGGATGGCACCCACAACTTCACTACTGCAATAATAAAGAGTGCTCGGTTAGAGCTACATATTTAACTATTTCTGATAGCTTACCCTATTAGGAGTAACAAGATCTGTTAGATCTACCTTGCTAAAGGATTTTACAACACTATATATATGTTGCACTTGGTTAGAGGATTTACAATTTATAGACTTGATTAGAGTCTTTTACCCTGTTAAAGGTTTCTCTTACAACTTCAAAATATTACAATAAGACTTTACAAATATCTGCAACTTTACATCTGAAATGCTGTAGCAGATTTTATGTGCTCAAAATAAGATTACCTTGCTTATAGCATACCTCGATAACTCATAAAGTAACTCGGTAAACCCTTCTGTTTACTCTGTTCCTCGACTATTCGCTGATAACCTTCTCGATGACCTCCGTGTCTCTGTAACAATCATAATACTCTATGATTTCTCATGTATCACATAAGTCTTGCTTCATACACATATGCACACACATTTCTCACATTCACATCTATTTCTAACCCTAAATTCATGCTGTATAAATAGACTTCTTATGTCGGTGATCTGATTCATTGCTTCGATCTTACAAACATGATTTCTCAAATAAATAACCATGCAAAATATTTCATTGGTTAGATGACCTCAAAATTATACAAAATCTCTATGTGCAATTTCCAATGTGATAACAGTTCTGTGTGCCTCGATCTTGTGTTTTCATATGTGTGTCTAGGTTCAATGAATCTGGTAACACGTTTCACTTTGTGTATATCAACTCGGTGTATTATCTTTACTACTCGATAGACATGAAATAACACTCGGTAGATAGCTCGGTGTATACTGGGCTTTGTGACTGTTTTCCTTCTGTAACCGACTAGGTTGTTCATACCGACTAAATATTTCGGTAGTGGTAACCGACTAGAGTATATAGAATGACTTTGTATATAAAACTAATGGCAATTCAATAAGTAGTAATACCTATGACACATGTCATTCATCTCTTAATTCCTACACTACCTACCCTCTCATTATTTTCTTATTTCCTCTACCTACCCTCTAATCATAGCCGACCATTTATCTTTTACACCTCTCAATCTTATCCCTCTATTTCTTATAATGTCTTCTATATAAGGAGATGCTTCCTTCATTATCAACTCCCCCCGCTGACTACCCGACTACTCTACGCTTTCAAACTTTCATATGCGATCAAGCCTACTTGCAACCACATTTCCCTTCTTTGTTGAGCTCTTGTGCACACATAAAATCTAAAAGCAAATATATCAAGCAAGATCAATGGAGATAGGAAGAATGGAGATCCAAACCTTATTGGACATGTGATGGTATAAGCTTTGTGATTTCATTTGATTTGCATTGTCTTAGGTAATCTTCATATGTTATGGTGGATCTTTGTTGTTGTTAGGCTAGGGTTTTGTGGTTGAATTCATTTAGTCTTTTATTATTATTTATTCACTTTCACCATAAACATTTTGGCATGCCCCATGAGACATGGATTTTCGTTAGATATATGTTTTTTGTAGATTTTTCTAACCCTATATTGTTGTTTTGTAAAACAATTTGGAGAATAACCTCGTGCAGCTAGGGTTTTGGACACAAAATCAAGATCTTGGAGAGATTTGATCCGATCTCACAAACGGTTATGAATTTTTGGATTAAATTTTGTTTACAGGTTGAAGAGAGTATCAAGAGCTCACAATCCAAAATTTAGATTTTTTGGATCATATTTTAATTTTCTATGAATTTTTTATGAATTTTCATAAAAAAAAATTTTTGAGAGAAAATGAGCAAAATTTTTGGATTTTCTTATATTTTGGGAAAGCTCTCTGATTTATACATAGGCTTTGTTTTTTGTGATTTTAATTTTGATGAAAAATATTTCTTCAAAAATCAGATCTTTAAAAATTAGGGTTTTCATTATTTTCATTAGATCTCACAAACTACTTTGAATTTCGACATAAAATTTGTTTTGCAGGTCAAGAACAATATCAGAAATGCTTAGTCAAAAAAATCAGATTTTTTGGATCATATGTGAATTTTCTATGAATTTTTTATGTATTTTCATAAAAAATTAATTATGAGAGAAAATTAGCGAAAATTTCAGATTTTCTTACATTTTTGGAAATCTCTCAAAATTATACACATGATCTGTTCTTTGTGATTTTAGATTTGATGCAAAATAATTCCTAAAAAATTGGATCTTTGAAAATTAGGGTTTTGCATTATTGTGCTCATATCTCACTACCTGCTTGGATATTTTGTAGAAAGTTTTTTATGCAAGTTTGGAAGACCATCAGGAGTGTCCAGTAAAAATTTCAGCTTTGTTGGATCATTATTTTATTTTATATGAATTTTTTATGATTTTTCATAAAAAATTAATTTTTGGAACAAATTAGCAATTTTTTTGGATTTTCTTACATTTTTGGAAATTTATTGAAATTTTACAAGTGGTCTTTTTTTTATGATGAATCAGATCTTTGAATTGGTAAAAAAAAATGCATTGTTGAAGGCCCTTATTTAAAAAAGTCTTTTGGATCTAAAATTTACCTAACTTGTGTGCTTGCAGGAGGGGTATTATTGCAAAACTACTAACAAATCTTTGTTGCAAAATTTTGGTAGGGGTTGTTGATCTTCATTGTGCCCCTTGTTTTCATAGATTATCAAACACTTCAATTGGTGCACTAAAATTGAACCAGTGTCTTTTGTGTCTTGGGCAATAAGCTCTTTTTGTTTAATCTCTAGAGGGCTTGTCTCCCCATGTGGTCATTAGGACTACTAGTGAGGAGAGAACGACCTAAGTGGTAGCAAGGAAAACCCACCTCTTCCAAACCACTATAAATAACTGTATTCATGGTGAAAACTATGGATAACGTGTGCTGATTAGTTCATACCGACACTATGTCTCCCCATAAACCCGTTTGATCAAATTTATTTGATCATTTGTAGGGCATAACCCCTACCGACTGAGAGCCTTCTGTATTTACAGGGCTAAAAGTGCCACATGTATGGCCACATGAGCGGATGCTCTTACTATCACCTTTATGTTTTAGAAGCTAAAATCCTTCTAGTTGTTGGGGCAGAAGGTCGAACCTCTGGAGCAACCCACACACATACGATTCTTAGTAGAGATACAAAGTTCGCCATGGGGAGTTTTCGTGGGGACTGATGCTTGGCTGCCTCGGAGAAGTGAGTGCCGAGGGTGGAACCAGTGGGGTCAAGCATCTAAGTATCTGCTCTGAATAGTGTAGCCTCATGTGAGATCAACAACTATTGTCCTGGCCAACCATAAGAATTGTGCTTGTCTTATTTTGAACAAATCAAACATTTAAGACCAAACATCAAAACATTGTGTCTTTTGTGTCTTCAAGTGTATGCAAAACATTTTTTTACATCAAACAACACACTTTTCTTTGAGTCATTTTGAGTCTAGATACTTGCAAACATTGAGTCTTCATCAACATTGTGTCTTCTTGTCATGAAAAACAGCCAAAAATTCAGATTGGGTCACAACGAAACAACTTCACGAATTGGAAAACTTGCAAAAATGCGTCTGTGTCTATCAAAATTGCATCTGTGTCATAAAAACACGTTTGTGAAGGGCAGAAATGTGTTTGTGTTCTCTTGAGAAACATTCATTTACAAAATCTCAGAAACGTGTCTGTGTTTGACAGAACCACGTCTGTGTCATTTAAGTGCATCTGTGAAGTATACAGGCACGTTTGTGTTCAGAATTGAGAAACTTTTATAGTCCAACAAACAAGAATAGACAATTTCAGACTTATTGAGCTTCCTAGGTTATCTCTCCGAGTTTTCATCTAGCATTCAACCTATCTTTGGGTCTCACAAATTCCATCATTACTTTACACCTTGCATTACATTCACATTTGTCTAAACTTGAGTCAAAAGGTCACTTGTTTGTCCTCATCTTGCTTTGTCAACATACTACATACAACAACATTTTGCTAAGTGGTCCCTCATCAAGGTCTATCACCTTTGGGTCTCATTTGGTCTTACTTAGAGTCAAGGTCAACTTACCTCATCAAGAGAAACTATCATCTCTTTGGAAGCCACACCTACTCTACTACATACATACTTGGTCTTACACTTTGGACATTGCAAGTACACCTCAGATTCATTTACATTCCATCCAACTCTTGGTCTTCCATACACTTTTCATTTTCATCTAGTCTCACACATCTTGGTCAATACCTAGTTCATGGTTGAAACCCATTCCCAAAAATCTAGGAGAGAAGTTAAAGAGGCTCAAGAGTCCGCAAACATGAGTTCCTATGAGTATGGCAATGCTATCTTTTTCAATTATGATCATACTACATTACCTGACATGGATTCCTATAGAAACATTCCAAATGTTGAGAACATGGACAACACAAACAACAATGATACACACAATGACAATATGGACAACATTTCAGTACATTCAACAGAAGTGGAAGACTCCATTATGGATCCCCATTTTAATCGATTGGTTGAAGAAATAATGAGGAGAGATAGACAATATTTCTTACAAGTGATGGCACAAAGTGGAGCCAAGATCCCCCATGATTTTGACATGTCTCAAATAATGGAAAATCAACCTTTGCAACAACCTCACCTCAACATGGATCAAAAGAGGCCTAATAGTGGAGGCAATAGAGGACCACATATGGTGCCTGATTCACCATCATCTTTATTTCAAAAACCTGAGGTCTCGCATACACATGGTCAAACATATGATACTCACCTTCGCAGACCATCATGGAGGTCTTATGCAGAAAAATATACTCAATCACATACCAATGCTAAGGACCTACCACCAAAGCAATTGGATATCCAAAGGCATGATCAAAATTTAGACACAAGGAAACTCCACATCAAATTTGGGGGCAACACATTAGAACAAACTCATGACATGCCTGTAGAGTATGGTATACATGGACAAAACAAATATTCCATTCTTCATCATGATTCTATACCAAGTGGTCCATATATGCAACATCATTATAGACCTCCTCCATATGAACATGTGTATGATCAATATCATCCATATATGCAACATGTTCCTCCACTTGGTGGTTTAGGCATGGGATGTGGTCCAAGAAGTCGGTCTCAACCTAAGAACAATTTGGAACAACAAATCAAGGACTTACAAAAGAAAATGGAGGACATAAATACACCGAAGCCAACTTACACAATGAGAGACATATGTCCCTATCCATTTGACAAAATAATTCCAATGCCTCCATTTCCTACACACTTTGTGACACCTAAGTTTGTTAAGTATAGAGGAAAAGGGGATCCTAATGCACACATAAGACAGTTTTTCATAGCCTGCATTGAGGTAGCAGTAGAAGAGACATATTTGATGAGATTATTCCCACAAAGCTTAGGTGATCAAGCTATGGAATGGTTCTCCCAACTCCCATCTGGAACTAAGTCATGGGGTGACTTAGTAGAGGCATTTATTCAACATTTCTCATACAACATAGAGACAGACATTCAGTCACTACTTTGTGCAACACCAAGCAAAATGATGGAGAGTCTTTTTCATCATTTTTACAAAGATGGAGAAATCTAGCCAGCAGATGCTCTTGTGAAATTCCACAAAAACAAATGGTAGAGATGTTCACCCAAAATGTTAACAAAGACATTGGTTATGACCTAAGAAAAGCTTGTTTGTCCACCTTCAAGGACGTCATTGAAAAAGGCTTAGCAACAGAAAAGGTCCTAATTGAGTAAGGCATTGTCAAGATATTCAAAGAAAACAAAGAGAACTATAAAGGAAAAGACAAGCCGAGATTTCTGAATAAAAACAAAAACATAGTCAATGATAGTGTTGTTGATGCCAATATAGTGTGACCCAAAATTGTTTTCTCTGGATCAAGCTCTACAAACAATTAAGTGAATACTCAAACAAATTCCAAGTCACGAAGGAAGTACAGTCCATTGGGAGAACCACTAGAATCGGTTTTCAAGAAGCTAGTGGCAAACAAAATAATAACAATTATAGATCTACATCCATATGAGCCAAAGGTCAAACCAAATTGGTGGAATGATGATGAGTATTGTGAATTTCATAAGAGCAAGGGCCATAAAACAAGAAATTGCCATCGGCTGAAGAACATCATACAAGATCTTATTGATAGAGGTGACATTGAGATCGAGGGACACTCATCCAATCAAGAACATGAAATGTTTAAGGAACCATTCCTAAAACATGACAAGAGAAAAGCTAAAGCCACAGATGAGCAAACCAACTATACAGAGCATCCTATAACTATGATTCAACTATCAATCACATTTCAATGGACAATTATGTCTCTACCATTATCATCAAAGATAAAATGCCTGAGAATTATACCCAGAGACCCAAGATTGTCCTAAAAGGCATTGGATCTTCTTCTGAACCTACCTCTTAATGTAATGTTACAACTCGTCAAAGTAAATTCACCTTGCAAGGTGCTCCAGCTAAAAACACCGCTTCCGCATCAACCAAACCTGAGTATGATCTTGTAGAACAGTTAGGGAAAACACCCGCACTTATCTCCATCCTTGAACTTTTATGCATATCCCCCGCACATAAAGCCATTCTTGACAAAATCTTGAGAGACACTTCCATCCCCACTGATCTGAACGTGGACCAGTTTCAAGCCATGGTGGGATACCTTTCCATTCCACACTCCCTTACATTCATAGAAGCTGACGACGCCTCCATGAGCCAACCGCATAATGAACCTTTACACATTGAAGCCTTCCTACACCAACATTGAATAGGACGAGTCCTGATAGATGGAGGAGCAGGTCTTAACATATGTACTTTGAGCACTATTAAACAATTGGGATATTCAGATAAGGATATGAATGCTACAAAGAAAATCACCATCAAGGCATATGATGATGAAGAGCGTTCATCCAAAAGCAAAGTCACCTTACCTCTGAGAGTTGGGCCAATTACAAAGGATGTGGTTTGTCAAGTCCTAGACCTAGATCTCACATACAACATACTCTTGGGACGTCGATGGATTCATGAGATGAGCATAGTCCCATCTACATATCATCAATGTATCAATTTTCCACACAATGGAGTTGAAGTGACCGTCAAAGTTGATCCAAATCCATTCATATATTGCAACAATTTGCAACTTAGATCAGAAATAACAATCGCAGTCAATCGAGAGGCTATTCCTTCATTAGCATATGTGGATCCAGAATCATTTAAAGCTTCTACATCAAAATAAATAGAGCTCAAAGAAAAGTTCAAGATTAAGGACATGGGATGTGGTGAGTATATCTTTCATGTTGATCAACTCCCACTATCTCCTAAGGTATTCAGTCAACAGGAATAGTCTACAAACAATTTTCAATACCAAGGAATTGGGTGTGAACCACCTAGTGTTGTGGCTACTAAGTCTAAATGCAAATCTCCTCTAGTGGTGCAAGCATATCTTGATATCAATAGTCCTAAGAGTGGTTCTAGTGAAGAATCTATCTAGTGTATTGCCAACCCTCTTGAGAACTCACATAGCTTTACCATATCATCCACTCATTCCATTTCCACTCCGCTCCTAGACTTGGATCAACAGGAATCACAAAAGCCCTTTTAAAAGTCAAAAATAAAGAGAAGTCCTCTAGTCCAAATCAAAATCAAAAGCTATTGGACTCTACAAAAATCAAAGTCAAGGATAAAAATCCTATGAAAGAAAAAGAACAAGAGTTGATCTCCCCTAATATCAAAATAACTGGGGGCAAAAGTTCTAAAATTTCAAGTCAAAAAGCACACTTGTTGATCCTAAGTCTCCATCATGCTATCCTACTTTCACTTCTTTTCACGATCATAAGCCTTCACCACTCATCCACTTGTTCCGCACATCCTTTCCCTTCTAGTGATACATCATAGACCTTTAATGGAGCTTCCTCAAGGGACTTTGTTATCAGGGATGCCCAAACTTCTTCAGGTGACACGCATACGAGCCTATGTAGTCCACACACTAGTAATTCTATCTCAGTTCCTTTATCAAGGAAGATAGTCACTTGAGCTACACATCATTTAGTCAAGGAACGTCATAGTTACAATCATAAAGTCAAGCCTCACACATTTGAGGTGGGTGACTTGGTTCTCAGAGAAAATCCTAAAAATCAACAAGACAAAGAGAAGAAGGGCAAGTTTGAACCAAATTGGCTTGGTCCTTACATCATTACAACAGCCTATGGATCCGGTGCATATCAGCTTTCAACTCTAGATGGCGAACCTTTGGATGATCCTATCAACAACATGCACCTCCACAAGTTTCACACATAGCTCTTCAGAGTATCCTAATTGGAAAATACAAAAAAATCATAAAACATAAAAAATCGTTACTTGGTGAAACCCTGGCAAACAGGCGCCTTGTGACACAAAAAAAATTCAAAATTCAAAAAAACAATAGTAAAGAAAACATTTCGTCTAATGGTGAAAACCACTTCGGTGGTGCCCTAGGCAAGTACCATGGTGAAAATCGGGTCACCGGTACCATGCGTAGAGACATTGCTCCTCTCTCCTTCAAGATTCCATTTCATCCTTTCACTTCGCACACACTCACAACCTCTTCATCCATAATAAGCTTACCCATTTCCATCATGGCTTGTTATTGATCTACCCCAGATTGGTTCGCCATTCATAATAAACCTCCCTTTTCACCCCTTTTCATTCATAATAAATCAGCTCCTATCTGTGGCTAAGGCAAATCCTACATCTAATGATGGGTGTGGAACTAAGAGCATAACATGTTCCGAGGAGTACAGTTTCTTCCAGTTTTCTTCAGTCTATCCATGCACAATCCACCATAAAGCAACACTTGCATCATAGCTCCGCAATAAAGTTTCATCTTCTTTGCAACAAAGTATCAGTTTTATGGATTCAGTCAGTTTCAGATGAGACACAAGAAACAATGGGCTTCAACAAATCAAATCTTTCAACAGACTCAAACAACATTATGGTTTAGTGCTAGATATCTTTTTTGTGAAAGTAAACATTGCGACCACAATCAAATAAGACTTATACAAGTGACAAGAGACACTAAACTTGAGGACTACAGTGGATGTTGGTGTTGAGTCTGGGTTTTCTTTTGATTTTATCTTTTAGTGACATGTCTTTTAGCTTTTCCAAGATGTCTCTGACTAGATATTTTATCTTCAGGATGTCTTTGACTAGAAAGGCGAGGATGGGGTATCGTCACCTATTTTTCTTTTGTTGTCTATAGATTGTCTCTTAGTAATGCTATGACTTGTCCAAGGATATGAGGACACTATGAGTCTAGTATGAATTGGGGCATTCCTTGTTTGCAATTGTCTGATCTCCATGCAAACAAGTACAATGACTTTCTAGGTCGAACATATATCTGGATTGTCATAACCTATTTTTCTATAATAAAGCTCAATGATGATAACACACAAGAAGCTCTTTCACTTTCATATCTTCTATCTTCCATCCCCCTTTCTGGATTGACTTCCATCATCCTTCTTGAGTTTGTGTAGCCTGCTATCACACGACTGAGTATGATGACATGCCAAAAATATTTGCATTTCATGTAGTTGCACCTGCATTACCACATATCAGCATATCATACATACATATAGATATCACAATTGCATCACATCCTGCACACAACACATGTTAGCACATTTTACATTCTCATCATTTGCATTATCATATTCATTTGCATTTTATACATTCACATTTGCATTGGCATAACATATTAAAACTTAAAAGAACAAAAATATTGGATTTCATCATGTACATATTTGCATCCATATCATAAGCATCACATAAAAATATCTCATCACATAAGTACACATGCATATAGCTGCTGCAAGGATGAATCTCATATATATATATATATATATATATATATATATATATATATATATATATATATATATATATATATATATAATTATAAGTGTCATGATACAAGGATGTCAAAATCATATGGCTACAATCACCCAAAGGTGTCATCATACAAAATGGTACAAAACTGATACATAGGGAGCCCTCTAAGGTTATGATGAACTCCCTCCCTCAGAGCCGCTTGGTCTCGACAGAGTTTGAGAGCTGGAAGGACCCACCCCAGGATTATCTCTCTTATCCCCTCTGTCTGGTGGTGGTGGAGGACCCATGACCCCACCACTAGATGCCTGTCTTATGTCTCTCCCTATATATATATATATATATATATATATATATATATATATATATATATATATATATATATATATATATATATATATATATATATAATTATAAGTGTCATGATACAAGGATGTCAAAATCATATGGCTACAATCACCCAAAGGTGTCATCATACAAAATGGTACAAAACTGATACATAGGGAGCCCTCTAAGGTTATGATGAACTCCCTCCCTCAGAGCCGCTTGGTCTCGACAGAGTTTGAGAGCTGGAAGGACCCACCCCAGGATTATCTCTCTTATCCCCTCTGTCTGGTGGTGGTGGAGGACCCATGACCCCACCACTAGATGCCTGTCTTATGTCTCTCCCTACAGTGGTTGTCGCAGTCCGCGATGGTCTCCAGAAGCTCCTAGCCTGCTAATCTGGTGGCACCACTCCAAAGTATAGGTCTCTCTAGTAGGCTATGTCCTCCCTTGCCCACAGAACATAGGCGTATTCAACCCCTATGTCCTTTGTTGCCTACCTCCCTATCGTCAGTGTTGTCTCAACCTCTATATAAAACTGAATAGCCTGATCCCTCTCCCGCTCAGTGTCGCTTAGCTATCTCCTGAGCCTAGCCGTATCCCTCTCAAAATCTTGGATCTCATCTACCTGTCCCTGGCAGATCTCCCTCAAGGATAGTAGCTCATCCTCCTCCTCTCTCCCCTCACCTTGTCCCTATGGCTACTCTTGTGGCTGCTCCTGTCCCTATCCCCGTCCATGTACCTGTCTGGGAAATAGTGCTGCTAGCACCTGTAATGACAATCCACCTCTACCCCTCACTACGTGAGCTTGTCTCTCCTCTTCGCCCTCTCTCCTCTGAGCCACTCTGGGACCCTGTGCTGCTGGTACCTGTAAAGGCAATCCGCCTCTGTCCCTCACCATGTGAATGTGTCGAGCCTGCCTCACCTCTCCACCCTCCCTCCTTGGAGCCACTCTCCTCTCTCCTACTATACCCCACCTCCTCTGTTGGTCTCTACCTCTGCCATCTCCATCATCATCCCCATCACCCCCGCCATCTCCATCTATCGGCTCCCTTGGATCTGCCAACCATGGAAACGGATGCTCAACCCAATATGCACTATACTCTGCATCCATCCTTGCATCCTCTATCTCTGGCCACATATCCCAAGGCAAGGGAATCATCTCTACCAGTTGCATCACTGCCTGATCATATGACAACAATGGCTCAAAGTGCACCTGATCCCTCACTATCCGAGCATACATCCTGGAACCCCGTGGCATCCGCTGTATCCTGCTAAACTATCGGCCCACCCTATCTACCGACTGTCTCTCAAGCACATATGGCATCTGCCCAATCAGATACCTGCTCCGAAATGTATATGGTAGCTCCACTACATCATCCTCCCACTCCTCGCACTCTCGGTACGACCTCCATACTACAGTGTCAATCTTATCAATGACCCTGTGCTAGTACTCTAGTCTCCCAATTCGTGGGTGAAATGTAATCATATCATATAGATGCACAAAACTGCACCCATGGCCCCTGTCTCTGAAATGAATCGGTCATGTCACTGACAGATGCTAATATGACCACACCTGCAATAATGTAACTCCGCAGCCCAATCCTGTCAATCCATGGTATACAAACTGATGAAGCTCATAATACAAATGTGCCAGCAGACACGGTCCCCATGCAAATCTGGTGTGCTATGTCACCAATGTCTTCAGTGTACCACTCCAGCCCATTGCCAGTCCTCATGTCGCCCTATCCAAACAGAGGAACCCACTGATCACTTCTGCCAGTACTGCTGGTAGTACTAACCTCGTCCGTGTCATGGTATCCCAAGCCACATGTCCAACCCTCATCTCTAGTCCTGGATCCTGAAACACTCATCTCAACGCATCTCTATCTCCGTCTCGATTGTAAGGAACTAACTCCCCATCAATTGGTATCCTCAAAATCTTGTAAACATCCTTTAAGGTGATGGTCATCTCACCCATTGACAAATGAAAACTACAAGTCTCTGAGTGCCATCTCTTAGCCAGCGTAGTTAGCAACCCCATGTTCGCCCAAAACTCGGGCACATACAGAATATATCGCAGGCCCATCGCCTAAACCGTTGTTCTCTCCTCAACTGTTAGTTCTGCTCACAAACTCTGAGTTGATGGGAATCTCTCTCATGACTCCAACATAGGTAGGTACTCTTGCAGTCAAGCAAATCAATTGTGTCAATCATAGTGGCATTCCCTGTTCATCACAAAATGTTGCTTTTTATCCTAGTGCTTATGGTACTATATCCTAGTGACACTCTCTGTTCATCACAAAGTGTTGTTTTTTATCCTAGTGGTACTCCCTATTCATCACAAAGTACTACGTGTTTGCACTCCCTATTCATCATAAAGTGCTGCTCACTTTTACACTCCCTGTTCATCAAAAAATGTTGCTCTTTTTAGTACTCCCTGTTCATCACAAAGTACTATGTCTTAGTACTCCCTGTTCACCACAAAGTGCCTCGATCTATCCTATCCTAGGGCCTCTTCTTGAGTTTATCCTCTTGAGTAGTTTCCTGATTGGCAACGTATGTTCTATAACATAATTGTCAATCCTAGCCCTATTTGCTATCCTAGTCTTCCCTAGAGGACTTGCTTGAGTGTATCCTCTCAGCAGCTTATTCAATCAACAACGTATGTTCATCACAGAACTGCCAATTTGGCCTAGAAGACATAAATGCACCTTTATGACAAAAATGCACTTACATACTGCACATACACGTCTTCTCTGCATAGACATGCCTGACATACATAGATGTGCCTCTGCTCTACACAGACGCACCCATACAGCATAAACGCGCCTGCACAACACAGAGGCGCTCACATTTGACATAGACATTATTTCATTCATAGACGTGCCTAGCACAAACATAGACGCGGCTAGCTTACCCAAATGCACCTGGCACCAGCACATATGCGCCTTAGTGTTTTTTACCCCCTACTTGACATATCTAAAATGCATTTATTACTCTACCTAGAATGCATTAATGACAACATTTATTGTGACAAAGTACAAGGAGGTTCTATGGTACTCACTGGCTCTCCTGCATCTGCTAGCCTCTGAAATCGGCGAACATGATCGAATCTGTGAACCAATGCCATCATTGCTGACTGTTGCTGCTCTATTCTCTCTCTGCACTCTGATCTCTTGGATGTGTGGATGACAATGAGGATGTTTTCCCCTCATAATCTATCTTATAGACTACCCTAGCCCTAGTCTCCTATGTCAGTCTTCTTTATCTCGTGACTCTGTTACTCTATCCTATCTGGTTAGTCCATTCTACCCTTTATTTCTTATCGAGAGATTGTCTATAATCTTTTCAAACATTTTCATCCAATCTCTTGAGGGGGCATATCATTCCCATCTTGGGCAACTTTGTATCAGTTCATATTACCTTCTTTGAAACAACGCGACAAGCTGCATTGTCTCAAAGAGAGGCAAAATGTAGACACCTAAAATTGTCACGTCTAATTAAATAATTATCTTTATTTATTTAATTATATTTAGCCTAATTCTTCTATTAATTGAATAAATCTTTATTTATTTAATTAATTCATTTACCATCTTCTAGCCTTATTTCTCATTTAAATAAATACATTTATTTATTTAAATTATCCTTTCCTAAATTAAATAAATATTTTATTTATTTAATTGATCCCACTTCCTCTATTAATTAAATAAATCTTTATTTATTGAATTAATTCATTAACCTTTTCTACCTATGACACATGTCATTCATCTCTTAATTCCTACACTACCTACCCTCTCATTATTTTCTTATTTCCTCTACCTACCCTCTAATCATAGCTAACCATTTATCTTTTACACCTCTCAATCTTATCCCTCTATTTCTTATAGTGTCTTCTATATAAGGAGATGCTTCCTTCATTATCAACCCACCCCCCCCGCTGACTACCCGACTACTCTACGCTTTTGAACTTTCATATGCGATCAAGCCTACTTGCAACCACATTTCCATTCTTTGTTGAGCTCTTGTGCACACACAAAATCTGAGAGCAAATATATCAAGCAAGATCAATGGAGATAGGAATAATGGAGATCCAAACACTATTGGACATGTGATGGTATAACCTTTGTAATTTCATTTGATTTGCATTGTCTTAGTTAATCTTCATATGTGTTAGGCTAGGGTTTTGTGGTTGAATTCGTTTAGTCTTTCATTATTGTTTATCCACTTTCACCATAAACATTATGAATCAACCAAGATTGAAATCTAAAATCTTAAAATGCTCAATAACCAAAGAGCCACATAACCCCACCCAAAGGCCAAATTACATTAGGGCACTTTAATTCTCCAGCATCATCAATAACAACATTTCATAAACCATGCATCAAAATTCTAATGAATAAAAGTAATATAAGTATTTGAGAAGGAACTATCTCTATCCCAGTGACCAGAAGGGAATCAACCAGACTATCCATGCCTTACACACACACACACACACACACACACACACACACACACACACACATATGTATACATATTGTATATATACATATATACATATGTATGCATGTATGTATGTATATACATACATGTACGTATGTATATGTGTGTGTGAGTGTGTGCATGCGTGTGTGTGTATATATGTATATATATACATATATACACACATATATGTATATATATACATATATACACATATATATGTATATATATACATATATACACATATATACATATATACATATATATGTATATATGTATGTATGTATGTATGTATGTATATAACATATAGATATTGTATGAGAAGTCTCTAAGCAACCCAAAAGTCCAAAATAAACAAGGAGTCCATACCCTTATCAGCATTAATGACATAAACTAGGAGCATCACCAGACTTTAACAAAATGTATATCCCTACAAAAGCAACATATAACTATATTCTACAAAGGAAACCTTGATTAGTTCATGGAACTAGGGAGACAACATGCTACCACTTGCACCTTCACTCATCTTCCTTTTTTCCTCTGCCCTGGCATTCCTCCTAGCCTCCTAAAGGTGAGAAGCCCTGATAATGACAGGGGGTAAAACCTGAAAGTTGCCCAACCTCGCCTTAGGAAAATTCAGTGGGGGCTCAAATCCTTTAGTTCTCATGTATTCCATCCACCATTTGGTTCCCTCCACTTGCTTCAAATGCAACCACTTATGAAGGAAATCAATATTGTGTTCCATGATTGATTTCCTCTCTATGAATTTCTTCCTATATTTAATTACTACAATAGGGAAACAAACAATGCCATCTTTTTGAGGTTCGTCCTTCTTGCCCCTCTCCAGCTCATTATCTTCAAGAAAGAGAATTCTCAAATCCTCATCCACATTGTCTACCACAATTTCTAGGCCCTTGAGGAATTCTTCCTTGAAGATTTCTTTGCAGAGGTTAATTACTTCTTCCTTCGATGACTTTAACACTAGAAGGATTGCCACAAATGTTGCTGGAATGTCAGGATTTACCCTGAATCTATGTTCATAATTGATCATATCCACCCTTGTAATTCCATGAATTTCCCTAAATGATAAATCATCTAAGTCATTTAAGACCCTAAGCCACTGTTATAGTTTGACCTTACCCCTAAACGCCATAATCCTAAGCTTCACCTTAGGAAACAACACAATGTGCAACTCCATTGATGTTCGCTACTACAGTTCAAAGAAATTTCGCAAGAAACAAAGGCATACCATCTTGTTTAATAGCCAAAGATGGTGTGGATAATTTATGGCAATAAAATCTCAAGTTAAGTGAGAATTCCCTCGAGAAGTACGAGTGATGATGAAGATCTACTTGATCTAGCCATCTCACCAATAAATCATGAGCTCCCAGCTACATATGTTAATACTAATATAGAGGGTACTCATTATCAAGACCTCTACTTGTAGAAGTGGGTTTCATATACTTACATTATTAATTAAGGGGCATAGCCTATTAAAATAAGATCATTTCTCTAAGAGTCATTTTTCTTCCAATCTTTATGTCTAATACTAACCATCCCCTAGGATTGCCAGAGTCTCGACCACACCGGAACCATCGCTATTATTTGCAATTTAGAGTTTTCTCTTTTAAATCCTATGAAAGGGCCAATAGCCTATCTTATATTTCTGCTAAAATTTTATTAGGTATAAATACATTCCATAAAGCTATCAATAATGATTGCCTAATCTACTTCCTTTTCCTAAGTATTTACCTTAGATGAGACCTATATTGAGTGTATCTATTTTTGCTATATTCTTAATAGATTTACTTTAAGCTAGAAAATTTTGGTCTGTCTTGCATATATAAGTGTCTATGTGTATATATAAATGTAATTATATACCTTCTATAAAAACCGTGCCAAAGATAATTAAAATCGGCCTATAATCCTCTTAGGCTCAACTGAGTTGTTAATAGTAAGAATGACTAGTTATATACGAAGGTCGAGTCATCCCTTGTTGATACAAACATCAATCCTCTAAACCCTTTTTTGAGTATTTGTCTACATTATTGTCAGTTATCCTAGTTTTACTGATATTCTACAACCACCCTATTCTCCCAAATCTTGATCCTGCCAAGGATTTAAGAATTTCATCAAGAAACTCCTTACATAATGATGTTCCCATTTTCCCCCATATTTGCTAGTTGTTCTGCACAGGAGTTTCCCTCTCTATATATGTGGTTGAAAATTGTCTTCTTGAATGATTGGACTAAATGAAGGGCTCTTGTTAGAATTGCATTAAGCCTCCAGTTTGGCATAGATCCTTTTCTTAAAGCATTAATCACAATTGCAGAACCGCCTTCAATGGTTAGTTTCTCCACCTTCCCATCTTTACATATGAGAAGCTCTTCCACAAGGGCCATCATCTCAACCATGTTATTAGTTTCAAAACCAATTGATTTTGCAAACCTTGCCACCTCAATTCCATTTGAATTATGGAGACAACCTCCTATGTCTGCCTGACCAGGGTTACCATCTGATGCACCAACAAAGCTTATCTTGAACCATCCATTCTTAGGAGGCTACCACCTACATTCTTCTCTCTTATGTTTATTTTCCTCAGCTCCAAGCCCAACATAGGGAGGAATATTAAGCCCAATTTGCCCCTCATCTTCTCATCCCAACAAGTCATTTTGGCCATCATTTTTTGTTGATTCATAATCCTACTGTTTACAATTTCAGTGATGACAACCTCAATTTTATTTGTTAGTTGTTCCCAGGTCATCTGCTTGTCCTTAAATACCCATTTTTTTTGTTCTTTGCATAGCTCCCAGATAACAATAGAGGGTGCCACTATCCATAGGCTTCCATATAAATAATACTTCTTTATGACAGACCATGCTTGGAAAATTCTCAAGATGGAGTTGGGCAATCCTGAGCTCCATCCCAACTTATTTCAAAGCCACATCCAACATTGGTGAGAGAACCTACAAGCTAGTAATATATGATCAACATCCTCCTCTTCTTCTTCACATAGCAGGCATCTACTTGGTCCTTCATAGCCCATTTTTCTGAACTTGTCAGCAGTCAGGACCCTATTCTGTAAAGCCAACTATGAAAACATTCTAGCCTTAGGTGAATAATTATTATCCCAATAGGGTTCCAGTGGTATATTGGACTTAGGCTCTAATTGTTTACTAGCAAGGTAGTTATACCCATCCTTAGTATTGTAGTCTCTATATTTTGAGCCATCCCAAACCAATCTATCAACCCTAGAGTGAAAGGATATATTCCAATTTTTGAGGATCCTCAAGATCTCATCTCTTTTCTAGTCTAGGACATTGATGTTAGATAAGGATTTCCATTTTCATCCTTTAGTGATTTCCCCATCCTCAACTTCAATGTAATCCCTAACATTTTTTCCCCATAGAGTTTCTAAGAGGTTTTTTGAGGTCGAGAAGTTGGAATTTTTTTCTATAGCTATAAGACCACCCCAAGAGTTGGACTAGAATAGGGCTTGGTCTCCATTGCCTAGGGTTCAAGTTAATTTCTCAGTAATAATGCTTCTGCATTCTAACATAAAGTTCCATATACACGAACCTCTTGGAGGGGATGATGTCCTAAAAATACTAGTAGGATCATTGTTATTCAAGTATTTTTAGCTTAGGATTTTAAACCATTTCAAGTTAGGGTTTTTGTACATTCTCCATATTAATTTAGCCCCTAATGCCTTACTCTATTCTTAAATACGTTTGATTCCAGCACCCCCTTCCTCCTTGGGCCTACAAACCTTATCCCAAGCCAATAATGATATTTTATTTTTTTCCCCTGTTCCTTGCCAGAAGAAGGTTCTCAGGTGTTTTCTTAATTCCTCCCTCTTTTCCATAGGGAGATTCATACAAAACAATTGATATATTGGTGTAGCTGACATTACTGATTTTAACATAGCTGCTCTTCATGCAAAGGAGACCCATTTACCTTTTCAGGATTTTGTTCTCTTATTTATTTGAGACACCATCTGATCCCATAATTTTGTGGTTCTACATCCTTTATCAAGGGGCAGCCCCAAGTATTTACATGGCAGATTGCCCCTTTTAAAGTTTAGAGTGTTGCATATTACATTTTCCTTGTTCAAATCCATATTGAAGAAAAAAATTTCTGATTTTTCTTTGTTAATTTCTTGTCCCGAGGCCTTAGTGTAGGAATCAAGAATATTTTTAAATCCTTGTTCTTCTTATATATCTCCAAGGCCAAATAGTATGGTGTCATCAAAAAATTGTTGACGTGTGGTAGAAGCTAACTCACTAGTTATTTTGGTCCCCTTAACAATATTCCTTTCTCTAGCATTTGTAATTGTTCTACCCAAAGATTCTGCCATAATAATGAATAAGAAGGGAGATATGAGATCTTGATAGGGAGAATCTCACAAAGAAGTGCAATTTTGACTTATACATTAGAAGTATGTCTCATTATGGGATTCTTTGTTTGTCCTATGCCCTTCTCTCCCTTTTTGAACCATTATCAACCTCCCAAGCTCCTTTGGAGAACTCTCTATCAATGTGTTTGCTCTAGTTACTCAATCAAAGTCAGGACTCACAGGAGTAAGTCCAACCATCAACATGTCAAACTCTTTAACCTTCACTTGCAGGGGACTAAGAGGAGTTTGAGATGGTTTAACAACTCCTACCATGTGGTTTTGAATTTTTTTTCCCTTCACTTCCTTATCGCTTTCATAAGTTCCTAATTTCAAGGCCTAGTAGCTGTATGAGCCCCTTTTAGCCCTACCTTCATGATTTTTCCTCTTTTGTGCTAAAATATTCCAAATGACCCCCCATAAGCTTTTGTGATACGGATACCCATTCGGACACTCTTAAAGATTTAGGAGATGAGGTAGTCTGATATGTCCATACAGGTATGACTCCCAAAATGGCTCTTTTGAAGGGTTTTAGGCTTGTATGCTCTCACCACAGGGTTTTATAGGTCTCCACACCCTGTCCAACCTGTACACTCACATTGAGACTCTGAAAGACAACCATCTTCCTTGCCAACCACTTGTTTCAATCATATTTGATCACCCCTGCATGAAAAAGTAAAAATAGTAGTCATGTTCCCTAGCCGGGCTATGACACAGCTCGCCTAGGACATGATGGTTAAATGTTCCAAAGCAACTTCCAAGGCACAAAATGGAATATTTACACTATGTACAGATTCCATTACTTGAATCCTAAAGGGCATAGAGAAACCACAAAGGGAATTCAAGTTGGAGCCATTTATAGGGCTTTAACTGCTTACTCAGGCCGAGAGCAGTATAAACTAGAAATAATTTCTTTACTCCAACTAAACCTACACAATGAGTGAACAAAAATAATTTCTAAGAACCACAACAAAACAGGCTAAGCATTCATGAAGGTACAGTACAAAAATCAATCCATCTGGTACGGACTACAAGAAGTAATTTGCCATTTTTTGTAAAAAACAAGAAAATGCTTGAAGTTGCTTATTGAGGAATTTGATTATCTAAATCTTCCAACCCACTTACAATGATTTTAAAGGCCTTATATATTTCTACTCACTCACAACCAACCACCCATCAGACTTCTAACCATCAATTTGAGCATTTTACAAAAAATGCTCATATTGTTACAAAATGTTGTCAAGCAAACATGACCATTTTTTGCTCCAAAATGCATTTTTGCAACTTGTGTGTATCTACACACTCTTAACCCCCCGGGATGGTTTCATAACATTAAAACAATATTTCCAAAATCCTTATGAGGCCTTATAAGGATTTTTACACGTTTTTGCTATATGATGCCATTTTAGGCTTACAAAGGCACAATGGCCAAAACAAAGAAAATAAGTTAACACTAGAGACAATAAACCTACAAATAACCTTAAAACACACATTTGGACCTTCCAATAGTCCTTTATTCACTCATTGATCTAATGAGGATTGTTCACTCCAAATATTATGAAAATTCATCAATAAATCTAGGTGCTCCTGCACCATACCCCCCCAAAGAGGAAGAAGTCAAGTGACTCCTTTAGGAAAAAAAGAGAGATCAATTCCAAACTTTTCAAAGTATTCTTTAGGTACCCAAGTGGCCTTAGATTCTGGAAAATGCTTCCATTGAACCAAATGCTCCATGTAGGTGGTGTGCTTAGTCTTCTTGAGTATTCTTGAATCCAACACCTTCTCAACTTGTATCATGGTTGGAGGTGGAAAAGGAAGGTCTAACAGTGATTGAGAGACATCTGAAACTCTATTGCATTCCTTTGGAAGTGTGCCTTTGTACTGCACCAAGTCTGCAACATTAAAAACAGGAGACAAAGCTATGTCCCTAGGTAGACTAATTTTGTAAGAATTTTGCCCATACTTAGCCAAGACCTTACAAGGTCCAATCCTCCTCATTTGAATCTTTCTAGGTACACCTTTTTGAAGCCTTTCTTTGTTCAAGTGAACCATTACCAAGTCATCAGCAACAAATTGTACATTATTCCTCTTTTCATCCACTTTGTCCTTGATTCTTTGAGAGTTTTCTTGTAAAGCCTTCCTAACTTACTCATGAATCTTCTTCATGTACTGAGCCATGTCAATAGCATATCCACTCCTCTACTCCATACTTCCAAGGTCTCTAAGCTCCATCACACCTCTTGAATGAATCCCATAAACTACCTCAAAAGGACTCTTACTGGTTGATCTATTCAGACTTTAATTATAAGCAAATTTAGCTTGATGGATGATCTGATCCCAAGCTTTTCCATATTCCTTTGTCAAACATCTAAGAAGGTTCCCAAGTGTCCTATTGACCACCTCTATTTGGCCATCTGTTTGGGGATGGTATGCTGAGCTAAAAGACAAGTTAGTACCCAATCTCTTCCATAAAGTTTTCCAAAAAAGACCAATGAATTTGGTATCTCTATCTGACACTATACTGATTGGCAAACCATGAATCTTAATGAGTTCCTTGAAAAAAAAAAGAGCAATATGGCTAGCATCATGAGTCACCTTACATGGAATGAAATGAGCCATTTTACTAAATCTATCTACCACAACATATATACTATCAAATCCAGTTTTGGTCTTGGGTAAACCAACAACAAAATCCATACTTACACACTCCCATTGCCGGTTTGGGATAGGTAGTGGCTGATAGAGTCCATCATTAGAAAAGGTTCCCTTTTCCTTTTTACAAACAACACATTGTTCAACATACTTTCTGATATCCCTTTGCATCTTTGGCCAATAATAGAACCTTTGAACAAGTTCCAAGATTTTATTCAACCCAAAATGACCACTTAAGCAACCATTGTGTTTTTCTTGCATCAAGTTCTCTCTCATGGACCCTCTTGGCACACAAAGATATCCTCCAAAAAAAAAAATACCATCCTGCAAAGTAAAATCTGCATATTCACTATGAAAATGATTCTTAAACTCTTGGGAAACCTTGTAGATGGCAGCAAAATCTTCATCATCTTGATATAACCCTTTGAAACTATCAACCCCAATGCTCTTGAGCTGCACTTCTTGAACTGTTACTAACCTTCTACTTAATGCATCAACAACCTTATTACATTGACCTTTCTTCTGCTTAATGGTAAAAGTATAAGATTGCAAGTACTCTACCCATTTGATATGCCTATGATCCAACTTTTCTTGGGAGTTGAGGAAACTAAGAGCTTGATTATCAGTATAAACCACCAATTCTTTAGGCAATAAGTAATGCCTCCATTTCCTAAGTGATTGAACAAGTGCATATAACTCAAAATCATAGTAAGAATACCTTTTCTTGGCTTCTTTGAGATTTTCACTAAAAAATGCAACCAGTCTATTGTCTTGACTTAGGACTACTCCAACCGCTATGTTGCTTGCATCACATTCAATGGTGAAGAGTTTGTCAAAGCTTGGGAGAACAAGGATAGGTTGAGTAGCCACCTTTGTCTTCAAGAGTTCAAATCCCTTTTGGGCCTCTTTGGTCCACTGAAACTTAGTCTTTACACCTCCTTTGATTGTATCAAGCATAGGTGCACATATCTCACTGAATCCTCTGATGAACTTCTTGTAAAATTGTGCCAAACCATGAAAACTCCTCACTTCACTTGCTGTTTTAGGTGGAGGCCAGCCAACTGATTATTGCTTTCACCTTTGATGTATCCATTTTCAAATCACCACTTGAGATTACAAACCCAAGATATACCAATTCCTGTTTCATGAACTCACATTTCTCTAAATTGATGGTTAGTTGCTCATCACATAATTGTTCAATACAATCTCTATATGCCTAAGATGTTCTTCTTTAAATTTTCTAAAAATTAAGTTGTCATCTAGATAAACAACAACAAATTTACCAGTGTAATCCTTGAGCACTTCATTCATGAGTCTCTTGAATGTGCTAGGGGCATTTGTTAGTCCAAATGGCATAACAAGTCATTCATAAAGACCTTCTGTGGTTTTGAATGTTGTCTTCCACTCATCTCCCTCCTTGATTTTGATTTGATGGTAGCCACTCTTGAGGTCTATCTTGGTAAAATACTTAGCACCCCCTAAACAGTCCATCAAATCTTCAATTCTTGGAATAGGAAACCTACACCTGATTGTAATCTGGTTGATGGTTCTTGAGTCACTACAAATCTTCCAAGTACATCCCTTCTTTGGTACCAAAATGGTGCTAACTGCACATGGGTTGATGCTCTTTCTTATCAGACCATTATCCAAAAGTTCTTGGATTTTCTTAGCCACTTCTTTGTTCTGCTCTTGTGTCATTTTGTAGGCCACTTTATTAGACAATGAGGCTCTGGGTATGAAGTCAATTTGATGACATATGGCTTGTTGAGGAGGCAAAGTAGCAGGGGTTCCATCACTTATGATCTCCTTGAACTGATTGAGTATTTTTTGCACTTCAACAGGGATACAAACCTTCTTGTCCTTATTTTCCTCTTTTGGTTTCACAAAAAGTGCAAACCCCACTCCTTCACCTTCTTTGAGAAATTGAGAGTATTTATGAACTCCTTCTCACCAACTAATAGCACATTTTAACCCTTAGATTTTCTCTCTTCTTCATCTCCTATGGGCTGAATTTTATAGGTAACTCCATCTTTTTCAAAAGTATAGAAACCATTTTCTCCATGGTGTATTGCTTTTCTATCAAATTGCCAAGGTCTACCTAGGAGTAGGTAGGATGCATCCATTGACAAGATATCATACAAAAACTTGTCTTTATAGCCTCCTATGATGAACTCTACCCAATTTTTCTCATTCACCAAAACATGTTTCCCCTTGTGGAGCCAAGCAACCCTATAAGGATCACTATGTGGGATTCTTTGCAGTTTGAGTTTGCTTACTTTTTCTTCTGACACTATGTTATCAGTGGATCCTGAATCCACCACCACTCTACACACCTTACCCATGATCTTTCATTTTATCCTAAACAAGGATCTTCTTTGACTAAATTCCTCCTTTATTGGTTCTTTGATCAAAACTCTTCTTACCATGAGGTTCTCTCCAACTTTAGAATCTAAGCTCACCTCTGATGTCTTCACATTTACTGCATCCTCTTGGATATAACGCACTCTCCTTTCACCTCCTTGGGATGAAGAAGACTTCTTAGGACATCTATAGGTTGGGTGTCCAAGTTGATGACAATTGTAGCACTTCATTGTGGAGAAATAGGACCCTCTTCTTGATCCACTAGAACTTCCTCTATTAGAGTTGCTATATCCCCTTCCTCTATAGCTACTTTTGCTATTGGAATCCCCACTTTTCTCTACCAACTTGGATTCCCCTTGGGATCTTTGGTCTACACCTCTTTCACCATAGCTACCTCTATGACCTATGCCATCTCTTCGCCTGCCTCTGCCTCTATTACCTTGCTCTTGTTTCTTTTTACTCTTCTCTTCCACCTTGAGTGTCAATTGATAGCACTTGTGGACAATACTAGGACACAACAAGCTTAACTCTTCTTGGATATTCCACCACAAACCATTCAAGTACCTGGGAACCTTGATACTTTCATCTTCTACCACCTTGGATCTCAAACACAATTTCTGAAATTATTTAGTGTAGTTGCTCACATCTAGGTCTCTTTGTCTCAAATTTTGTCTCCTCTTATGTAGCTAGATCTCATAGTCTTTAGGGATATAGGCTTCTCTCACTTTGGATAACATTCCTTACCAAGTGGCAATTGGGTTCTTACCCTCCTTTTGTCTTTCCTCTTGGATAAACTTCCACCAAGTCAATGCTGCTCCTCTCAATCTAGATTTGGCTACCTTCACCTTCTGTGCTTCACTAATTCCATGACATTTAAAGTGTTTCTCTAACCCTTCAATCCACTCCATAACCACTTCTGGTTCCATTTTTCCACAAAAAAGTGGCACTCCTTCTAGGGACTTACCTCCTAAGGCTTTGATGGCTCTAAGGAAAGGTTCTTCTGGTAAGATAGGATCTACTTCAGGTGTACCGTCCTCTTCTACCATTTCTTTACCCTTTTCTTCATTGATTTTGATAGTCACCTTCTTAGTTTTGTCTTCTACTTCACCTAGTTTGTTCTCCAATTGTTGCAAATTTTCCCCGAGAAGTCTATTCTCTTCCTCTTGGTCTTTTACCCTTTTGGCTAACTCTGTATTAGTCACCATTGTGAGACTATTTTCTCCCACTGACTCAGTCTCTGACATCAACTAGTTCCTTCCCAAATCTTAACTTGCTCTGATACCACTTTGATAGGGAGAATCTCACAAAGAAGTGCAATTTTGACTTATACGTTAGAAGTAGGTCTCATTGTGGGCTTCCTTGTTTGTCCTATTCCCTTCTCTCCTTGTTTGAACCAATATAAACCTCCCAACCTCCTTTGGAGAACTCTCTATCAGTGTATTTTCTCTAGTTACTCAATCAAGGTCAGGACTCACAGGAGTAAGTCTAACCATCAACATGTCAAACTCTTTAACCTTCACTTGTAGGGGACTAGGAGGAGTCCGAGATGGTTTAACAACTCCTACCCTATGGTTTTGAATTTTTTTTCCCTTCACTTCCTTATCGCTTTCATAAGTTCCTAATATCAAGGCCTAGTAGCCTTATGAGCCCCTTTTAACCCTACCTTCATAGTTTTTCCTCTTTTGTGCTAAAATCTTCCAAATGGGCCCCCATAAGATTTTGTGATTTGGATACCCATTTGGTCACTCTTAAATATTTACAAGATGAGGTAGTATGATATACACCAAACTAGTTTTCAACATATCATTCTCATGAGCCAATCTGTCACATTCCTCAGATTTGTTCTTTAGAGATGTAGCAAGATTTTTTTCTTTCTTCTTTTTGTCCTCAATATCCTTAGACATCCTCATAGTCAGGTCTTGGATTTCATTTTGAATGAGTATGTTTGCTTGAATCAGTTTCTGACAGTGTTCCTTGAGAGCATTATCATCATCTTGTTTTTGCAAAAGTTCCTTCCTTCTAGCTTGAGCTGATGATAACATTTCTTGCAAGAAAAGAATGAATTCATTTGCAGAATTCAGTTCATCTTGCAATTTCAAGTTCTTCATCCTTTCAGCATCATAATCCTCAAGAGCCATCTCAAGTTGCTTCTCCATAGCCATGCCTAAAGATTCTGGTTTCAGGATCTTCCTCAAGCTGTTAAACTTCCTCTAAGGTACCAAGCTCTAATACCAATTATTGGGATCCAAGAACACTGAGAGCGGGGGTGAATCAGTGTTCTTCTAGTAAGATAAGATTTTGTGCTTTTATACCATACACATATTAATCGGTAAACAAATAAACATATAACTTGAATCAAATAAACCATTCACATGAATGAACACAATAACACACAAAATTTATACATGGAAAACCTCAAAGAGGAAAAACCACAGTGGGATTTGTGACCCACAATATCAATCCACTGGCCATATGAAAGATATTACATAAAGAGGGGGCTCGCACATGTAGGAAGGCACAGTGCCTAGAGCACACTCCTCATCACTAAAGAGTCTCATAGACTATAAGCTTATGCTGAAGAAAAACAATGAAAATGAACTCACAAAATGCATCTGCTATGCCAAAAAGAGTTCCGATTACAACTCTTCTCTGTACCAGTTCATAAACCCTAAACACTACTACTGGTATCACCTTCCCTCCAAGAATGTCTTACAAAACATCTACAGATCATTGCATGATACAACATTCGCATACAAATGATCTTCTCATTCCACAATCCTATTTTGTTATGATCCACAATCTCATCCACAAATTCTATCCTCGCATAACTTAATATCACATAATGACCTAACACACTGACCTATATACCCATTACAATCAATATGCCTTATGTCAGCATACAATACAAAAAGGATATACAATGTCGGTCTTATACAATAATTACAAAATGATTTTCTAAATAAATCTTCCTTGATGTCGGCTTCCTTGAAGTGTTGGATGTCGGTGCCGGTGCTGGTGCCAGTGCCAGTGCCGGTTGCAACCTTAGATGCTCAATGTCAGTGTCTTCTAGTGAATGCCTCCTAATGCCAGTAAATGACTTCCATCAAATCTTGTTGCCATCAATGACAACAAAATGAGTCCAATGAGTGTCAATTGCCAATAATCTCCCCCTTTGGCATTGATGGAAATACTCATATGAAAAATGGATTCCCTACCCCTCTAACTGAAATATGCTCCGCTTGAGCAATACACTCCCTTCGATATTCTGATATCCTTCCCATATGTTCCTATCTAATATTTTTCTAATATAAACCATCCACATGAATGAACACCATAACACTCAGAATTTGTACGTGAAAAACCTCAAAGAGGAAAAACCACAGTGGGATTTGTGACCCACAATATCAATTGACTGGCCATATGAAATATATTATATAAAGAGGGGGTTTGCACATGCAGGATGGCACACTGCCTAGAGGACAATGCTCATCACTAAAGAGTCTCTAGTGCAGGAGCACCTAGTTGAGTCAAACTCCCATTTTTGGGTATTTCATGTTTTTATGTTTGTAAAGTCTTGTGTTAGGTTGTTTTTGGTTTTTTTGGATCATGTTTAGTGTTTTTGATCTCATTTTGGGCTTTAGAGATCAAGTTTTGCCTTTTAGGCCTTGCGTTAACATTTTTTCGCAAAAATGTGAAAAATTGCCAAAAAGGTCTCCAAGTGGCTTCGAGAGCATTGAAACATGTTTGTTTAGTGTTTATAAACATGTCTAAGTTGTTTAGGCAAGTTGATAAGGCCAGGTTGTCAAAAATGCCTTTGTGAGCAAGAAAAGTTGTCATTTGGCTTAAGAAAGTTGTCAAAATTGTCATTTTCTTGAAAAATGTAATTATTGAAGCCTCTTGTCCATACAAGGGCATGGAAACCAACTGGAGAAACTATATAAGGCCTCCCTTTTCCTTGGAAAGGGTTGGTGATGGTATTTGCAAGAGTAACTTAATAGAAAACAAGTTTTTTTTGGCTTTTATGACTATTTTTTGTTCCTTTTGAAGGGCAGTCCGTACTGTAGCTGTACAAATTTGTATTGTACCTTCTTGGAAGTTGAGATGTTGATTTAATAAGGCTTATCATGTAATTTTTTCATTTATTTTTCATTTGCAAGGTGCTTATTCAAAAATATTTGTAAACTGTGTATCTGCTGCCCTGTCAGGGGTTTGGAGTTGTAAAATGTGTCAACTTGGTTGATCCAAGTCTAGGATCCTTCCAATGGATTCTTCCAAGTTGATACATGTGTATATAATGTACATTCCTCTCTTTTTGTGCCAGAAGAATGGTTTGAAGATGCATTTGAGTGTGAACTAGGCAAGTTGGAGCAACTAGGCTAGTTCATGATTAAAACTCAAGATTGTCATCCAAAAGTAATTTGGAATGGACAAATAAATGAGGTAGAGGTCTAGGAGTGAGGTCAAGAGTGTTGAGAATCACCTTGGCTTGTTGGATTAAATTTGTTATATCAAACATTCCTATTTTGTAACAAACAGTGAGTTCACTATTTTGTATAAGGTATTTGCAAAATGCTCATTGGGGTGCTTCCAAAAGCATCATCCATGCCTTGTAATGGAAAGGGAAATGTAATAGGAGTTCCTTTAATGCTTCTAAGACCTCTTTTAGGTATTCTCTCTATACAAATACTTCCTTGTGCAGGTTTAAGGTGATGACAACAATTGACTGTCAAAAGGCAGTGAAAAGACAGTGACAGAGGCATTGCACTATTTTCCTTCTTGTTCGCCAAGTGTTTGACATTTTTCTTGTAGGGGAAAAGAAGGGGAAGGTTCCTTGAGATGTAGCAGAGGTCCTTTACCATGGAGGAGGCTTGAAGAGTGGAGTGAGGGAGACTTTCAAACATTGCTTGCTCCAAACCCTACAAAACCCTCAATTTATGCCATAAAAAATGGACAGTCTTAAATCTACTCTAACAGTGGGAAAAACCTTAAAAATCCTTGAGAATACAATCCTAAAACATAATTCCAAACAATATTTTTGGTGGAAAGGACTATCATTGGCTGGTGGGAGCAAAATAAGGCCAATTAGGCCTCCACGGGCTAGTAGCTCTACTGCATAACACACAACAAAATGATAGTTTTTGTAGAATGCATGAACCTGATGGGAAAATGGAACTTGGAGGCTTATGAAACATAATGAAAACATTTAAAATAGTCCAAAAAGTGTTCCTTAGGATTGCTAAACCGTGTGCAGCCTCATTTGGGGGTAGTTGAGCCTTGGTAGCGAATTTGGGCAAGTTAAGGGTTAAAGACCTCAACCAAGTTTATGAGCATACAAAGGTGAATATTACCTTACTGCCCCTGCATTTCCATGTGGAAGACCCCTAGTACACACTGGAACCTAAGGTTGAAGGTCCCAAGAGCCAAGCATGAAAAAGTGTAGTTGGAAGGAATGAACATTTTTGAGTAGTTTTGAGCATGGTGAGAGTCATCACCAGTAAGGGAGGTTGTTAGGCAAGTGAACCTTGGAGTACTTGGCATCATAAAAATAAGACAGATTGAGCGATCATACACAGCATAATCTACAAGTCTTTGGTAACAAAGTGATCCTTTTGAGCAAACTAGCCTTTTGAGCACATCCCTATCAAGCTCCCTATCATAGTGGTATCAGAGCCAACAAAAGATTCAGGGGAAAGACACATTAGGAAAACATGGTCACCAATGCAGAATTGGCTAAGAAAGTTGAGGACCAAGAAGAGAAAAATAGGGCACTCAGAGAAAGATTAGATCAACTAGCAATGAAACTAGCTGAAGTAGAAGTCAAAACTGAAGAAGTCTAGGATAAGGTTGGAGATTAGGGTAGAATGATGGCAATAGAGTCCATGAAGTCCCCATGCCCGACCTTGTCATTGAGCAAGAACCATTCTTAAAAGCCTTGAGAGCTATTAGTGGTAAGACCTTAGAAGGAGTGGCTCTTTTCAGTGGGAAGATGGATCCAGATTCTCTAATAGAGTGGATTGAAGGGTTAGAAAACCATTTTGAGTGTGATGGAGTGACTGAAGCACAAAAGGTCAAGCTGACAAAATCAAGGTTGAGAGGGGCAGCCTTAACATGGTGGAAGTTCATCCAAGAGGAAAGGGTGAAAGTAGGTAAGCAACCACTAGCTAGCTAGAAAGCAATGGTAGCCAAAATCAAAGAGACCTACCTTCCTGAAAACTATGAGATACAACTTCACAAGAAAAGACAAAACTTGAGACAAAAAGACCTAGATGTCAGTAGCTACATTGAAGAGTTTCAGAAACTATGCATGAGATCTAGAGTAGTGGAGGATGAAAGTATAGAAGTGGCAAGGTATTTGAATGGGTTAAGATGGAACATCTGGGAAGAGATGAGCTTGTTATGCCCACAAACCATACACAAGTGCTATCAATTGGTACTTAAGGTGGAAGAGACAGGTAGGAGAAAGCAAGAACAAAACAATAGAGGAAGAGGTAGGGGAATAGATGGTAGAGGCCATAGAGGTAGTTTTGGGGGAAGAAACATAGATCAATGGTCCCAGGGAGAATCTAAGCTTATTGAGCAAAGTGGGAATTGTCAGAGCAAACCCAACTATAGGGGTAGGGGATCAAGCAACCCGAGTAGGGGTATATCTAATGGGCCAGGGAGAGGGTCCTACTTCTCAACCATGAAATGCTATAACTGCCAAAAACTGGGCCACCCTGCCTATAGATGCCCAGAGAAGCCTAGTTCATCCTATGGAGGTGAAAAGAGGGTAAATTATGTTCAAGAAGATGGAGGTAATACCAGAACTTCAACATTGAACCACCTAGCTTCTAAAGATGGTGAGATTTTGATGATCAAGAGAGTGTTAATGAAGAAGCCACATAGTACAAAGGCCTCATAGAGAAGAGCATTGTTTAGGATTAAGTGTAAAATCATGGGAAAGGTGTGTAAGGTGATCCTATATTTAGGATCCACAGATAACATCATATCGAAAGAAGCAATAAGAAAATTGAAAATACCCAGGATACAACACAAGGAGCCATATAAAGTCACCTAGTTGAATAAGGGCCAACATGTGTTGGTAAATGAGCAAGCTTGGGTAGATTTCCACATTGGGGGATATGTAGATAGGATCCTATGTGACATCCTTCCTATGGATGCTTTCCACTTGCTATTGGGTAGACCATGGTAGTTTGACCAAAAAGAACATCATGATGGGGAAATAAAATCCTATTCTTTTTAGATAGATGGAGTAAGCTATCAGATTCAATCCCTCACTGAAGAAGGAGAAAGCAGCAATAAGGTGCCTAACATCTTGTTAGTGAATGAGAAAGAGTTCATAAAAACACTAGAAGAGGGTGAAGGAGTAGGATTTGCACTCATAGTGAAGCCTAAGGAAGAAAAGGTAGAGAAGAAAGTTGAGATACCATATGAAGTGCAGCAAATCCTTGATGAATTCAAACAAATAATCAGTGAGGGTACACCTGCAGTCTTACCACCTCTTAGAGCCATTAGCCATCAAATTGACTCATTCCTGGAGCCTCTTTGTCCAATAAGGCAGCCTACAAGATGACCCCTGACCAAAACAAAGAGGTAGCAAGACAAATACAAGAACTCTTAGACCAAGGGCTGATTAGGAAAAGCATTAGTCCTTGTGCAGTACCTATAGTGTTGGCACCTAAGAAGGGTGGAACATGGAGGCTTTGTACAGATTCTAGAGCCATAAACAAAATCACCATTAGATACAAATTTCCCATACCCAGGATAGAGGATTTGATGGATTGTTTGGGGGGTGCACAGTATTTCAGTAAGATTGATTTGAAGAGTGGCTACCATTAGATAAGAATCAAAGAGGGGGATGAGTGGAAGACAACTTTCAAAATGAATGAGGGTCTCTATGAGTGGCTAGTCATGCCTTTTGGACTCTCTAATTCTCCCAGCACATTCATGAGGCTCATGAATGAAGTTTTACATGATTTCATTGGAAAATTTGTTGTAGTGTATTTAGATGATATTCTTATTTTCAGCAAGACTAAGGAAGAGCACTTACAACATTTAGCTAATGTTTTGAAATAATTATCTAATGAACAGCTAACCATTAATCTTGAGAAATGTGATTTTATGAAGCAAGAATTGGTCTATCTTGGTTTTGTTGTATCAGGAGGCAATCTAAAAATGGATCACTCAAAATTTGCAGCAATAACCAGTTGGCCAACTCCTAAGACAACCAATGATGTCAGAAGTTTCCATGGTTTGGCTCAGTTTTATAGGAAATTCATCTAGGGATTCAGTGAGATTTGTGCTCCAATGTTGGACACCATCAAAGGGGGTGTAAAGGTAAAGTTTCAATGGACAAATGCAGCAAATAAGGGGTTTGAATTACTAAAAACTAAAGTAGCTACTCAACCAGTGCTCATTTTGCCTAGTTTTGATAAGCTTTTTACTATTGAATGTGATGCTAGTAATATTGCAGTAGGAGCTATTTTAAGTCAAGAAAATAGACTAGTTGCATTCTTTAGTGAGAAATTAAATGATGCAAAGAAAAAGTACTCATCCTATGATTTAGAACTTTATGCATTAGTACAAGCACTTAAGAAATGGAGACACTATCTTCTTCCTAAAGAGTTTGTTGTATACATAGATAATCAGGCACTCAGTTTCTTGGACTCACAGGATAAACTAAATCATAGGCATGTTAAATGGGTAGAATAATTACAAGCTTACACTTTTACTCTTAAGCATAAGAAGGGTCAGTTGAATAAAGTAGTGGATGATTTGAGTAGAAGATTGTTAACTATTAATGAGATACAAGTTCAGAGTATTGGTATTGACAGTTTCAGGGACATGTATCCTACTGATAATGATTTTGCTGAAGCTTATAAAGTTTGTAAAGATTTTGAGAATAACTTCCATGGTGTATATGCCGATTTCACTTTGCAGGATGGTTTTTTTATTCAGGGGTGGATAGTTGTGTGTTTGATAGGGTTCTATGAGAGAGAACCTCATTCAAGAGAAGCACAATGGGTGCTTAAGCGGACATTTCGGTCTCAATAAGACCTTAGAGCTAGTTCAAAGGTTCTATTATTGGCCTAAGATGTAGAGAGACATCAGGAGGTATGTTGAGTAGTGCTTGGTATGCCAGAAAGAAAAAGGTAACCCCTCTAATGCTGGTTTATATCAGCCTCTTCCCATTCCACATAGGCCTTGGGATTGCATTAGCATGGATTTTGTAGTAGGATTACCTAGAACTCAAGCAAGATTTGATAGCATCTTTGTAGTAGTTGATAGATTCAGAAAGATGGCTCACTTCATTCCTTGCAAAACAACACATGATGCAAGTCATATTGCCTATTTGTTTTTCAAAGAAGTTGTTAGAATTCATGGTTTGCCTACTAGCATTGTTTCAGATAGGGATGTTAAGTTTCTTGGTCATTTCTCGAAAATATTGTGGAAGAGATTGGGTACTAATCTCTCTTTTGGTTCAGCTTATCATCCACAAACTGATGGCCAAACCGAAGTTGTGAATAGGTCTCTTGGAAACATGCTTAGGTGCTTGACAAAGGACTATGGGCAGAGCTGGGATTAGCTCATTCATCAAGCAGAATATGCCTACAATGATAGTGTTAATCAGTCTATAGGAAAAATTTCATTTGAAGTTGTTTATGGTATGCATCCAAGGGGTATAATAGAGTTGAGGGATATCACTAACTTGCAGCATAAGAGTGGGACAACAGATGACATGGCTCACTCCATGAAGGAGGTTCATGAGCAAGTGAGACAAACTCTCCAAGACACCTCTCAAAAAGTCAAGGCAAGAGTGGATGCTACAAAGAGAGATGTTCAGTTTGCCATAGGTGATTATGTAATGGTTCATTTGAGTAAGGCAAGGCTACAAAAGGGATTTCTGAGCAAGCTTCAGATGAGGAGGATAGGCCCTTGCAAGATCTTGGCTAAGTATGGGTCTAATGCTTATAAAGTTGATTTGCCTACTAATGTTTCTTTGTCCCCCATTTTTAATGTTGCAAATCTGATTTCTTTCAAAGGGAAGCCACCTAAGGAGATTCAAAGAGTTTCAGATGTTTCTCAATCCCTTTCTGATCTATCTCTCCCTTCTTTTTCTTTTCCCCATGCTGAACAGGTTCTAGACTCCAGAGTTCTCAAAAAGACAAGGAATCACACCTACATGGAGCATCTCATCAAGTGGAAGGATCATCCTATCTCAGAGGCCACTTGGATACCTAAAGCTGACTTTCAGAAAGTTGGCATTCCTTCTTCTTTTCTGCCTCAAAGAGTCACATGACTTTTTTGTTTTTGGGGGAGTATGGTGCAGGAGCACCTAGTTGAGTCAAACTCCCATTTTTGTGTATTTCGTGTTTTTATGTTTGTAAATTATTGTGTTAGGTTTTTTTTGTTGTTTAGGTTGTTTTGGATCATGTTTAGTGGTTTTGATCTCATTTTGGGCTTTAGAGATCAAGTTTTGCCTTTAAGGCCTTGAGTTGACAATTTTTGGCAAAAATGTGAAAAATTGCCAAAAAGGTCTCCTAATGGCTTCAAGAGCATTGAAAAATGTTTTTTTAGTTTTTATAAGAATGCCTAAGTTGTTTAGGCAAGTTGATAAGGCCAGGTTGTCAAAAATGCCTATGTGAGCAAGAAAAGTTGTCATTTGGCTTAAGAAAGTTGTCAAAATTGTCATTTTCTTGAAAAATGTAATTATTGAAGCCTCTTGTCCATCCAAGGGCATGGAAACCAACTGGAGAAACTATATAAGGCCTCCCTTCTCCTTGGAAAGGGTTGGTGATGGTATTTTCAAGAGTAACTTAATAGAAAACAAGTTTTTCTTGGCTTTTATGACTATTTTTTGTTCCTTTTGAAGGACAGTCCGTTCTGTAGCTGTACAAATCTGTATTGTGCCTTCTTGGAAGTTGAGATGATGATGTAATAAGGCTTCTCATGTAATTTTTTCATTTATTTTTCATTTGCAAGGTGCTTATTCAAAAATATTTGTAAACTGTGTATCTGCTGCCCTGCCAGGGGTTTGGAGTTGTAAAATGTGTCAACTTGGTTGATCCAGGTTTGGGATCCCTCCAATGGATTCTTCCAAGTTTATCCATGTGTATATAATGTACATTCCTCTCTTTTTGTGCCAGAAGAATGGTTTGAAGATGCATTTGAGTGTGAACTAGGCAAGTTGGAGCAACTAGGCTAGTTCATGATTAAAACTCAAGATTGTCATCCAAAAGTAATTTGGAATGGACAAATCAAGGAGGCAGAGGTTTGTGAGTGAGGTCAAGAGTTTTTAGCATCACCTTGGCTTTTTGGATTAAATTCATTGTATCAAACATTCGTATTTTGTAACAAATAGTGAGTTCACTGTTTTGTATAAGGTATTTGCAAAATGCTCATTGGGGTGCTTCCAAAAGCATCATCCATGCCTTGTAATGGAAAGGGAAATGTAATAGGAGTTCCTTTAATGCTTCTTAGATATCTTTGAGGTATTATCTCTATACAAATACTTCCTTATGCAGGTTTAAGGTGATGACATCAATTGATTGTCAAAAGGTAGTGAAAAGACAGTGACAGAGGCATTGCACTATTTTCCTTCTTGTCTGCCAAGTGTTTGAGATTTTTCTTGCAGGGGAAAAGTAGGGGAAGGTTCCTTGAGATGTGGCAAAGGTCCTTTACCATGGAGGAGGCTTGAAGAGTGGAGTGAGGGAGACTTTCAAACATTGCTTGCTCCAAACCCTACAAAACCCTCAATTTATGCCATAAAAAGTGGACAGTCTTAAATCTACTCTACCAGTGGGCAAAACCTCAAAAATCCTTGAGCATACACTCCTAAAACATCATTCCAAACAATATTTTTGTTGGAAACGACCATCGTTGGTTGGTGGGAGCAAAATAAGGCCAATTAGGCCTCCACAGGCTAGTAGCTCTGCTGCATAAGACACAACAAAATGACAGTTTTTGTAGAATGCATGAACCCGATGGGAAAATGAAACTTGGAGGCTTATGAAACATAATGAAAACATTTCAAAAAGTCCAACAAGTGTTCCTTAGGACTCCTAAACCGTGTGCAGCCTCATTTGGGGGTAGTTGAGCCTTGGTAGCGAATTTGAGGAAGTTAAGGGTTAAAGACCTCAATCAAGTTTATGAGCATACAAAGGCGAATATTACCTTACTACCCCTGCATTTACATGTGGAAGACCCCTAGTACACACTGGAACCTAAGGTTGAAGGTCCCAAGAGCCAAGCATGAAAAAGTGTAGTTGGAAGGAATGAGCATTTTTGAGTAGTTTTGAGCATGGTGAGAGTCATCACCAGTAAGAGAGGTTGTTAGGCAAGTGAACCTTGGAGTACTTGGCATCATGACAATAAGATAGATTGAGCGATCATACACAATAGAATCTACAAGTCTTTGGTAACAAATTGATCCTTTTGAGCAAACTAGCCTTTTGAGCACTTCCGTATCAAGCTTCCTATCAGTCTCACTGACTACAAGCTTCTACTAAAGGAAAACAATGAAAATGAACTCACAAAATACATTTTCTATGCCAAAAAGAGTTCCGATTTTAGCTCTGCTCTGTATGAGTTTATAAACCCTGATCACTACAATGTGTTACATGCTTTTGGAGCATGTCTTGGTCAGATGGTATTGACTTGGTGATTGGATGCTACCATACACTCTTGTAAACCCTTACCGACATAGGTTTAAGGTTTTACTGACAAAGCTTTTATTTGAGAATCCTTGGCAGGATGAATAAGTGGTGTTGGTGTGGTTTTTAGGATGCAGAAGATGTTCTTCGATTGTGATTCAACTAGGTGGAGACATCACTTTAGCATGGTGGACCCAAAATAGGTCCGGTGCCTATCTAGTTTATGGACCAGTATCATGTTAATGTGTTCTCTACACATTACCGGGAAATTTTATGGATTGGTTAATGTTAATTTTGTCTAAAGCTGATGTGGCATATCATTGTAATATGGATATACATAATGAACTTATTGTAATGTCCATATAGGTACAACCTCCAAAATGGCTCTTTTAAAGGGTTTTAGGCTTGTATGCTCTCACCAAAGGGTTTAATCGGTCTCCACACCCTGTCCAACCTCTACACTCACAGTGAGACTCTACAAGACAACCATCTTCCTTGCCAACCACTTGGCTCAATCACATTTGATCACCCCTGTAAGAAAAAGTAAAAATAGCAATCATCTTCCCTAGCCGGGCTATGGTAGAGCTCGCCTAGGACATGATGGTAAAATGTTCCAAAGCAACTTCTAGCACAAAATGAAATATTTACACTATGTACAAACTCCATTACTCGAATCCCAAAGGGCATAGAGAAACCACAAAGGGAATTCAAGTTGGAGCCATTTATAGGGCTTTAACCCCTTAGTTAGGCTGAGAGCAGTATAAACTAGAAATAATTTCTTTACTCCAACTAAACCTACATAATGAGTGAGCACAAATACCTTCTAAGCACCACAACAACACAAGATAAGCATCCATGAAGGTATAGTATGGAAATCAATCCATCTGGTATAGACTGCAAGAAGTAATTTGCCAAATTTTATAAAAAATAAGAAAATGCTTGAAGTTGCTTATTGAGGAATTCGATTATCTATATCTTCCAACCCACTTAAAATGATTTTAAAGGCCTTATAAATGCCTGCTCACTCAATACTAACCCCCGATTTGAGCATTTTACAAAAAATGCTCATATTGTTGCAAAATGTTGTCAAGCAAACATGACAATGTTTTGCTCCAAAATGCATTTTTGCAACTTGTGCATATCTACACACTCTTAACCCCCTAGGATGGTTTCCTAACATCAAACCAACATTTACAAAAGCCTTATAAGGCATTATAAGGATTTTTACACAATTTTGCTATATGATGGCATTTTAGGCTTATAAAGGCACATTGGCCAAAACTGAGAAAATAAGTTAACACTAGAGACAATCAACCTATAAATAACCTTAATCACACTTTTGGACCTTCCAATAGTCCTTTATTCACTCATTCACCCAATTAGGATCATTCACTCCAAAATTATGAAAATTCATCAAGAAATTTAGGTGCTCCTACACTAGATCTCCTTGTCTCAAACCTCTAGAAATGCTGAAAAAACCTTTTGGGGTACCATTTACAAGGATTGATATTTTTGGAGTGAAAATACTTTCAAATATTAGGTTTATCCATTGTTTAGCAAAGCCAAAGGCTTCTAAAAATTTGCACTGAAAAATGCCACTCTACCTTATCATAGGCTTTCTTAATGTCTAATTTAATTAGCATACTCGACTCACCATTCTACTGAATAGAGTGAATGACTTCTTGGGCTACGAGAACCCCATCATATATAGACCTTCCAGGGACAAAGCCCATTTGTTCTTCACTAATTAGGTAAGGGAGCATCTTTTGAATTCTATTTGCAATGGTCCTGGAGAGTAGTTTGTAGATGGTGTTGCATAGCGCTATTGGCCTAAAATCATTAAAACTTTCTTCTCTATCTCTCTTGGGTATAAGAGCTACAAAGGTTTTGTTAATTTCCTTAAGCAGGCTTGCCGAGTTCCTCACCTCTTCCAGGGCCTCTGTGATCTCATCACCTATGGAGTGCTAGTTTTTCTGGAAGGAGGCTGGGAACCCATCCAGTCCTGGAGCCTTGTCTGGGTTCATTTGCATTAGTGAAACTTCTACCTCAACTTTAGAGAATCTAGCCAACAAATTCTTATTTTGATCTTCCATTATAATCTTTGGGATACTTGCTAGAATTGCATTTTGATTACCTAAATTAGAGCCCTCCCAGTTATTTAAGATATTCTCGTAATACCTAATAGCCTCAACTGCTATCTAAAAAGGGGCCTCTTAACTGACACCACAACCATTTCTAGTTTTAGTTATTCTATTTGAAGTTCTTCTTTGCTTATAGATATTATGGAAAAATTTAGTGTTCTTATACACAACATTAAGCCAGGTTTGTCTAGACTTCTGGCTCCAAAAAAATTCTTCCTTAGCTAAGATATCTTTGTATTCAGCTAATAGCCTCTTTTCTCTGAGATATAGTGACCCATCCATACCATTTTCAATTACCGCATTATTAACCCTTTCAAGTTCTTCTAATTTTATCTTTGACTCAAAGATGTTGCCGAAGTGATTTTTTATTCCATGAAAGCAATTTGTTTTTTACTATTTTTAATTTGCTAACTACCTTAAATAACTTCAATGCTAAAATATCTACCTCTTTCCACCATTTCTCTATTAAGTCTAATATTTTATCATCCTTCAACCACATTTGTTCAAACTTGAAACGGTTCCTTATGAGCCTTGTATCTTCTTTGATGGTTAGCTGGATAGGATAATGATCCAATCCAGATGCAAGGATACTTTCCACATAAAGGGTATATGAGAATTCCATTAGATTTCCTTTAAGAAAGAACATGTCTAATTTGTTTTCTATGTTGCTAAAACCTTTTCTTCTATTATTCCATGTGATTGAATCTTTAGCCATTTTAATTTCCATAAAATTATTTTTATTGATCTAGTCCTTGAAATCAGTGGCCGATTGAGGTACTTTTTGGCTTCCTCCTCATTTCTCTGTATGACTAATTATGACATTAAAGTCCCCTCCTACTATACAGATCTAGTTTGGGAATGCTAGTAAATATTGATCTATTTCACACCAAACCTTTCTTTTGTCCCTATTCTGTGTTGGTCCATAAACATTTATTAGGAGGAACTGCAAGTTATTCTTAATGCTCTTCACCCAACCAATCATCCAATTTTCTCGACATCTATCTTTAGTGAAGGAGACAAATCTAGGGTCCCAAATCACTTTAAGACCCTGAGGCTCCCATTGTCAAGGAGCCTTCCATTTCCATGACTCCTAGTCTTTTCCTAAATGTATCCATGTCCCCTATGTTAAGTTTAGTTTCTTGTATTATTAAGATATCAGATTTAGTTGTTGTGATGCAATGCTTTATGATACATTGCTTGTTAGGGGCATTCATTCCAAGTTAAGAGATTCATAGCTCATTGGGAAGGACCTTCCCTTTCCTTGCATGAAACATAGAAGTTAGTTTAGTCTGGCCTTCTATTGACCCATCTATAATTCTCAGTTTAGATAGGGTTTCTCTCCCTTTCTTCTTCTGTTGCTTGGCATAGTCAGGGGTTGCTTTCCTTGATTCAATTTGTGCACTTCCAAGGATTTCAATAGATTCTTCATTTTCCTTATTGTTTAGTTCTACCATTATTTTTGCTTCATTTATCTTGTCTCGGTCATCATCCCCCAGTTCCATAATTTTTGCAACTAGTAACTGTTTCTACAAAGCCACATTATCCTCGTCAGCTATTTCCTCCACAAACTTGTCCATAAGTTTGCTAAATACCTCATTTCATATATGATTCATTGTGAGATAAATGTTATTCTCATCCTTCTCGCCTCCCTTAGGCATAGATTCCTTAACTAACCTATCTATTGAAACCATTTCTCTATCCTTATCCCCTTCATCTGAAGGCATCTATATATTGCATGCTAAGGGTATATTTTCAACAGTGGTGTCCTCATTTGCTACATTCACCAACTGCTCATGATCCTGTAGCATTCTTTGGTTATTTCATTCTGTAGTTCTTGCTACTTCTCTTATTGATAGTGGGATGATGTTTTCCAAAGCTAAAGGTGGCTCCACAATCTATTCCCTTACCTTAGTCACTCGAGAGACCACATTGTTAATTGTTGCATTTCCTTCTACAAGGGTCTCTAGTACAAGGGGGTTTGTTTAGAAGACTTTCACTCACAATCTCTCCTTCTTCTATCTTGGATGGTCTGTGAGGAGGAACGCTAGCTACTTCTTGCTCAGATTGATCAACGTTTAAGTTGAAGCTCCCCATAGACATATTAGAACTACTGTTGATACTATTTTCCTTAATGAGTAATGTAGATAGGCTCTTATTTTTATTGACATGGGGGTTTCTTAGTCTAAATGCAATGTTATCAAATACAGGGCCATATAAAATTCAAGGTTAATGTGGTATCTGACACTTGTTGTAACAAACTCTATGGTTTTTAAATGACTTAAATTAATATCTTTGTTAACTAGCATTTTTAGATCTGAAGTGCGAGCCCAATTCTTTTTCAGGCCTACAAAACCCCCTAGCTCATCTCCAATTTTAAATACTATTTGAGAATGCATAAGCTCAATAGGTAAATTTATTAATCTTATCCATCTTGACGTCTTTTTGAACTTATGTAAACAAGGGTTAAAATTTGGCTGCCAATCAAAGATTATAAAGTTGTAGCTCTAATAAAAGATATAGTCCCTAGCTAGAGATTCATGTTTTAAGGCTTCCTTTTTACAATCAATAAAAGTAAAATCATTAGGGAGAATAGTAATACTTACTTGGCCCACATATGATTGATTCAACCAACTTGCAATTGATTCAACGGGTTGTCTATTCCTATTCCAATTGTCAAAAAGACCAAATTTCTTGCAATGGTCCCTCAAGCCCTTGGCATATTTTTCTTCTTTGATTACCAGATTGGAATTTATGTCATCTAAAGGTCTAGGGTTTTCTTTTTTTTCTCTATTCTGCCAAATGCACGGTTCAAACCTAGAATTCCTATTGAATTCCCTCGCCTGGTGGTTAAACATATAACTAGGCCCTTGATTCTTGAATTTTTTATGTGGTAAAGAATTTGTGTTTCCCCAAATTTGACCTGATCAACCAACCTAGCACCTAGATATGTGTTTTCTATCAAAGTCCGTTTAATCTAACCCTCTCCAAATTTTATTCTTGAGTCGAGAAATGGGAGAGGTGGGTTTGAGGAAGAAGCACCCTTGGGGTTTCACTGCTCACCTAGGGGAATTAACCTCTAGGGTTAATGGAGGAGATGAGAGCAACCCACACTCGGTTGCCTAGATTTCTTCTCACCAGATTTTCATGCCTGCCATCATGGTTATTACCAGTTTGATAGACCCTGGCTAGAGTAAGAATTGCCCTTCGTGCTTTCTTGCCCCTACAACTTGCCATACATGGATATTTTTCTCTTTATATCCAAATTGAGAGTGTAGATTTTGAGGATGTTGTTCCCTCCCAAAGATATCCAACATAGAACAATCATGATTTTTCTCCTGAGAATTCACCCCCAGGGCAGAGGGAGGATGGCGACCCAAAATCTCAAATCTATTCATTCAATATCGAGCGCCAGTTTGAGGACCTCTCGACTGAGCTTGACAAGGGACATTGTTCTAATTAACTACAATTTTTTGGAAGCTGCGAGCCATTTTTTAATAGTACTATTCTTCTTATATTTAAATGTTATATTTAATTGTATTATAAAAAATAAAAATTTATTTAAAAATATATTTTGTTTTAGAATTTAAATGATTTAAAATTTTATTGGAAAATTTATTATAATATGTAGATTACCATCTTTATTAATTGAATTACAATCTTATGTAAACATTGAACAATATATACCAAAATTAAATAAAATGTACCATCTTTTATATGGAGTTAAGTTGAGGGTTAAGCTTAGATTAATGTTAGTTTAGAGATTGGTTAAAGTTAAGGTACCCATTCTAAGATAAATTTAGATCATAGTTAATACTAGGCCTCAATTAGCATTAGAATTTATATCATGTAAATTTAAATTAATTACACAAAGAAAAAAATATATTTTATTCTCTCAACTACCACTCACTTTGAGTTTAACTATTAATCAATTGTATTTACCTCCATCATACTAATAGTTAACTTCGTCAAAATAATATTATAATAATAATATAAGAATATGGTAATATAATAATAATGTGTCAATAGACATTTTTTGTTGAGTTTAATAGAAATAAAAAATATTAAAATATAGTAATATCATAATAATAATATAATATTGATTACAATATCATAATATAATAATAAATTAATATTAATTATAATATAATAATATAATAATTTTTTAAGTAGAATAATAAACAAATATGATATCATCTAGCCTACTTTACCTAAATTTCTCTAAAGATAGGTATACTAGTTATTATAATAAAAATATTAAAATAATATTTTTCCTTTTTAAATCAATTCTTTTATTTTTATCTTGACAATTTATAAGTAATAATCTTCATAATATAAAGTTAGCAGTATTTCTTTTTTGAATACTTTATATTTGTAGATTGTATTTAATAATACTATAAAATTAAAAAAAAATGTTAAATATTTTAAATGTACTAAAAAATTTAAATGATTTAAAAATGATTTTGCAATAAAAAAGTTTAGAAAAATATTTTATTACAATGTATAAAGTACCATATTTTATGAATTGAATTATGATCCTCAATGTAAATATTAAATAATATAAATCAAAATTAAATAATATATATTGACTTTTATTTATAGTTAGGGTTAGGGTTAAGGTTGCTGACTGTTAGGATTAAGAGATTAAGGGATGGTTAAAATTAATGTTTCTCTTAAGTTAGGGTTAAGGTTAGTATTAGGGTTCAATTATAGTTAGAGTTACCATTAGGATGCAGATACAAGATTACCATTCTAAGATAAAGCTTGAGGTTAAGGTTATAGTTAAATTAGGATTGGGGTTATCATTGGGGTTCAATTAGGATTGGAGTTGGTGATCCAAAGATTTAAATTGAGGTCAAAGATAGCATTAGGGTTATGATTCAATTAGTATTAGGGGTAGGGTTAGTATACTATAAATTATTATCACTTTTTCATCAATTTGTACCCTTCAATATATCACTTAACTTATATCTTGCTATCGACTAAATATTGCACCTAGTTTTGATGCAAGTGCTAGTTACAATATCGTGTACTTTGTTTAGTGCTCAGAACATTTACAATGGAAGTTTGAAATTGTTTGCTGGCATAAATTTTGCAATATTTATTTTTTCAATTATAAGTTGTATTTATTATTATTAGTTGATAGGCTCTAAGCAGGACCTTTTGCTCCCTGAAAGGTCATATTCTATGATTGTTTGACTTTCAAGTATAAACATAGTAGTAAGTAAATAGTAAATACTAATTCCTGTGCAATATATACATGGATTTCATACCTTCATTTTTATGCATTGTAGGGTGTGGAATCTGTCTTTATTTAAGAAAATGCTAAAAGAAAGAAAGCCAAGAAAAGAGAAAAATTCAATTATATTGCAGTCAACACAAAGAACAACTTTCACTAAAACTGCTCCAGGTACATCCACCATTACAAGATACACATCAACCTCCTCCAACTGCCAATGTTTCATACTCAATGCAAAAGAGTTGTATTGTGAAATTGTATGTCACTGCAAATTTCAATGTTTCTATAAATCTTCTCAAGTATACATTCCAAAAAGTTCTATTCTCAAAATTGTATGTCAATGTTATGTATACAGCTTCCAAATTTAAATATTGTGACTATAATTTATGATAAATTTATGTGTTGGTGTTTGACAAATTCCTATCGGAACACCATTGCATGGAAGAAACATGCAACTGCTAGTTATTTAATGTTTGGAAGGCTTATGGATGGAGGTTTGCAACTGTTGTCATCCAGACAATTTACTATGATGTTTTTTTTCTTGATTGCAATGTAATGTACTTTTATATTATGTTTGGAGGTTTCAAATTTTTTGTTATTCAAAATATTTAATAAATGTATCTTTAATTTTAATAGAATTATTTTTAATATTATTATATTATTTTCAGAAACTTGTATATCTTTAAATGATAGATAATGTAATTTTTATATTAAAGAAAAAATATAATATATAATTTTTATGAAAGGCAGTCAAAATGAAATAACACTTTCAAAAGTTAATGAAAAAGTTTAAAAGTAAATAAAAGTAGATAGCCTTAAATTGGAGTTTTCATAGTTTGATGGTGCATAAGAGCTATACCAATGAGTGGAGGAGGGGGTCATTATCAAAGGTTTATTTGATTCATTTGAGAGATCTTGACCATCAAGAAAGGGCTCCCAACCAATGATATTGTTTTCTTTATCTTTTTCTTTTCTTGAATCAACAAAAGTTGTGTCTAGTAAGTTCTGGCTGAGGGGACTTTCTAGTATCATGTCAATCGAGGAGGCCATGATCATATTGAGTGATAGAAGCCTATTGATATAGTAAGAGAGACCAACTATGATGTTAGAGTTGTGAGGATGCTCTGGACCCAAGATTAACATACCATATAACTCTAGCTAACTTGTTTTTGGGTTGAGCTCCTCTTTTTCATTTTTTAAAATCACCCCATAGTTATGCTCATCTATGTTTTTTGATCAATTCCCATATATCTTCAATTACCATTTTGCTAACTTTGGCTCCTCATTGTGGAGGAATATTATCTCCTAGGACCAACAAGATCCATAGAAGCTTGTTATCCAGTCTCTTAGCCTTCATCAAGCACATAAAGAAACCCTAACATAGTTTAGTAGTTTAAATGACACACTCTTCCAACTCTTGCACCAAATGAACATGCTCCTTTAGATATAGATAAGGGCCAATGTTCCAATACTATAGCAAGTTCACACTACCCCAAATCGAGTGGCCTTGTACATAGCCCTAAATTTGAGTTTTCATAGTTTGATGGTGCAAGCCTTATTAGCTGGCTATACAAGGCTAATCAATAGTTTATATTACACCAAGTTCCACAAGATGAAAAACCCTTGATTGCCTTTATTCACTTGGAAAAAAGAAACCATTTAATGGTTTCAATGGTTCAATATGACTTTCACATTTCTCACTTGGACAAAATTTTGCAAAGAAGCCTTAATCCACTATGCCATGTTGGAGTTGAGAAACACAACACCACAGGAGCCTAAAGATCTTCTGCGAGCTAAAACAATCTGTCACAAGGAGAAGCAATGAAGCAAAACAATTTGAAGAACAAAACACAGAAAAAATATGCTTAAAAGAGGAGAGCTCAATATTCACCAAAAATGTGTAATGACATAATGATACAAAGAAAAGAAAAATAACCTCTAATAGGTCAAGAAACCCTAAAAGGGAAAACCTAGGCTTGCACATAATAATTAATAAAAGAATTAATTATTATGCACCTAATGTTAGATTAAGTGTAAAAAAGATAATAGGGAACTTAAAGAATTAAATTAATTTTGTTTAATTAATCAAGTAAATACCCAATTCCTCTAACACCCCCCCTTAAGATAGACCTAGGGAGAAGCTAAAACCTAGATTAGCTACTAAAAGCAAGAAAGATGGATCCCAACAACAAATCCTAATCAGGTACCCAAATACAATGAAATCTCTATGAAACGAAGACAAAGGAGAAAACCCAGTGGGAAAAAACTCCTCTCCAAAAAGAGATAAAAGAACATGCTAAAAAAAGAAGGAAGGAAGGCCTCATAAAGACCCCCCAAGGACAACTTCCTTCACCCCAAGCATAGAGTGCAACTGAAGATAGCGCGGCGATGCAAAATGTTTTGTGAAGATGTCTGCAACCTGCTCGGCAGTGGGAATGTACTCCAGAATGAGAACACCATCCTGAATCAACTGGTGGATGAAATGCATGAGAAGCTCAATGTGCTTCATCCATTGATGCTCTACCGGGTTGCAGGAAATATGAATAGCACTCTGATTGTCACACCAAAGAACAATGGGACTATCAAGAGGAAAACCAAACTCAGTCATCAATTGTCGAAGCCATAAGATCTCCTGACTGGCGAGCACAACATCGCGGTACTCAACCTCTATAGATGATAATGCATGAGAAGTCTGCTTCTTGCAAGACCATGTGATAGGACCAAAGCCAAGATAGAAAACAAAGCCAGAAGTAGACTTCCGATCGATGACATCACCAGCCCAATCTGAATCAGTGTAGCCAGGAATGTGAGGGTCCCCTGATGTATAATGAATGCCATGAGAACTAGAGCCCTGAATGTACCGCAAAATACGTTTGGCTGCTTGCCAATGACTCTCATGAGGATCATGAGAGAATTGAGAGACAAGGCCAACCACAAAGGAAATATCAGGATGGGTGTGAGTCAAGTACAACAAACTACCAGCCAAATTCCTTTAAAGTGTAGAATCTACTGAATGAGTGGGGCAAGTGGTGATCAAAACAACCCCTGACTGAAATGGAGTGGGAGAAAGCTTGCAATCAAGCATGCCGAAGCACTGAAGCATCGAAGCATGTCAAGAGAATACTTCTGCTAGTAAATGTAGATCCCATCAGAAGACTAAATCACCTGAAGACCAAGGAAATAATGTAGAAGACCAAGATCTATCATCTCAAACTGATCCATCAAGGCTCACTAAGTATGTTGAATCATAGAGGATGAGCTATCAGTGATGAGGAGATCATCAACATATAGCACAAGAATCAGGATCTCACCCTCAAAAAGCTGAATGTACACTGTGTGATCAGAATGACTATGGGTGAACCCAGTGGAGAGCAAGAAAGAATCCATCTTCTCATACCAAGCCCAAGGGGCCTGTTTGAGACCATACAATGAACACCAAAGTCTGCAAACCAAAGAACTATCCTACACAAATCCTTGAGGCTGCTCCATGTAGATTTCCTCCTATAGATCCCCATGCAAGAAGACACTCTTCACATCCATCTGAAAAACAGGCCAACCCCGAGAAGCTGCAAGAGATAGTACAAAGTGAATGAAGTTCATCTTGGCAATAGGGGCAAAGGTCTTGGAGTAATCAATACCCTCAACCTATGAGAAACCCTTCGCAACAAGACGTGCTTTGTACTTATCAATGGAACCATCAATAACATACTCGGTGCGATACAACCAGTGGCACCTAACCATCTTTCTATGCTTAGGAAGAGGACAAAGATCCCAAGTATGATTCCTCATCAAAGAAGAATACTCCTCCTCCATAGCACAATCCCACTCAGGGTGACCAGTAGCCTTTGAAAATTTTTGAGGATCATCTGAAATAGCATGACTCAAAAGACTAAAACCCACAGTATGAGAACGGGTTCGACGAGTATCTGAAGGATCACGGGCCAAAGGACCTGTCGCCTCAACAGTAAAGCGAGCCCACTTGAGCATCTGAGGTGGAGCAGGTGGAGGTGGGGATGGTGGATCATCAGCACCATCATTGAAATTATCCTCAAAAAGATCCTGAAGAGATGCAATGGAAGGAGTAGGCAAAAGAGTAGACACTGGAGTCGGGGTATCCACTGTGGGAAGACGCTCATCAAACCAAACATCCCGTCGAAACAGGACCTTTCTAGAATTAGGATCAAACAACCTGTATGCCTTAACATCCTCATAATAGCCAACAAAAATAAGAGGTCGGCTCTTTCGCTCCATGGCTTTCCTCTAAGCATCAAGAATAAAAGCCCATGCCTCACTGCCAAACACTCAGAAAAAGAAACATCGGGTTTGTTATGAGACCAAGCCTCCTCAGGAGTCATATGTCAAATAGCCTTGTGAGACATCCGATTCTGAATATAGTTGGCACAATTGATTGCCTCAGCCCAAAAAGAGGAATCCATGGACCTGGACTAAATCATACAATTCGCCATCTCCCGTAAAGTTTTGTTCTTGCACTCAATGACACCATTATGTTGAGGGGTGTAGGGAACAGTAAACTGATGCAACAAACCATGCTCAATGCAAAAATATCTGAAAGCATGATTCACATAGTCCCCCCCATTATCTGTACGTATCCGTCGAATAGAATAACCTGACTGCTTCTCCACAAATGTCTTGAAGATTTGAAATGAATCAAAGACATTAGACTTGTACTTAAGAAAGTACACCCATGTGCATCTGGAGAAGTCATCAATAAAAGTGAGCACATACTTGGCCCCCAAAAAAGGAGTGGGAAATGACATGAGATCACTGTGAATAAACTCCAAGGGTGCCAAAGCATGAGGGGCTCTTCCCTTCGGAAAGGGATCTCTGTGATGCTTGCCAAGCACACAACCATGAAAAACACCATCAGTGAAGGAAATTTGTGGGAGCCCAAGAACAAGTGCCTATGTACTCATCTGTCGAAGATATCTGTAATTGACATGGCCCAAGCGCTCATGCCAAAGCTTACTCACTGAATCTGCATGTGCTATAAGAGACAAACCAGCACTCCCAGAGGGCTCAAATCCATCAAATTTGTATAGATGAGAACCAGTATCAACACTCCCAGTAGCAACAACTAATTCAAAATCATGGAGGTCCCGAATAACCACTTCATGTGGTGAGAACTCAACTGTCTTACCAGAGCTAGAGTGGCAAATCTAATAAATGGACAGGAGGTTCATCGAGATGTCAGGAACAACCAGAACATCCTACAAAGTACCCCCATCCAATGAGACAAAACCTGAACCCAAGACTGAAAGCTGAACTGAGTCACCCACTGCAATCTGTGAAGTACCACAAGAGACAAGAGAAGTAACCAACTATTGAGTGTGATTCATATGGTGAGAAGCACCAGAATCTAGTATCCATGTGGACCCATAGGTCGAAGCTCGAGCAGTGAGAGCATGACCTTTCCCTGTGGAAGGAGAAGATGCCTGAGGTGAGGAGATGCGATGCTGCTGCATGGCTTCCTCTAAAGCTTCTAAACATTTCCAACACCTGGAAACAGGATGTCCTTCCTTGCCACAAAAACTGCAAGTGTCTCCTGATTTCTTCTTAGACTTGGAGGAAGACTCACCAGACTGTGAAGATTTCCCATGCTTGGGAGGAAATGGTGGTTTAGATTTAGACTTAGGAGCAGGCTTGGAGGGATTCTCACTACCTACAGAAGGCTTCTTTGACTTCAGTTTCCGCTTTTGTTTCTCCTTAGAGGACTGAGCAACCAATGCTTTGTTCTTGGATCCAAAAAGCATATCCAGCTGAGAAAGATGAGACTGCTCACGAGACAAATGCTCACAAAAGACATCAAAGGTAGGCATGGTGAAACGAGCACCCAAGCCATCCATGGTGGAGTAGAAAGTAGAGGCAAAAAACTGAAAATGACCCCAAAGCTTCGAAAGTATCAAATGAATGCACTCTGTGTCTATCTTGATCTTGCCACATCCCTGAAGAACAGATCGAGTAGTCTTGAACTTGTTCAAAAAATCTTCAATGGTGGGAAAGGAATCAGGGGCCAAAGAAACCAACTCTGCCTCAATCTGTAATGCCTAAATCTCATTAACCCTCCCAAAGAGAGAATCAAACTTCAACCACATAGCCCGAGGAGTGAGAAACTCTCAAGGTGAAACAGAAGATTGTCTAAGACATGCAAGGAGAGCAAACCCATGGCCTCATCCATCTTGTTCCTGTGCTGAAGAAGCTCATAAGGACGTTGTAGTACAGGCTGAACCACATCCAAACAAGACCACAAAACTCATGCCTTGATAAGCCTTGTGATGCAGGGCTTCCAGGTGTGATAGTTGTGCAAAATCAACAACTCAAATGAAGGATCTGCCATGAGAACAAAACTCTACACCTGCACCTGCTTGTTGGTTTTTTTTATTATGTGATCTTTTAGAATAGACAAAAGATGTAGAAGGGTGTGTTTGTTTTGGAGAGTTTTGGTGTTCTGGATTTCTGATATAAATGATAGAAAGCAAGAAAAAACACCCCCCCACAAAAGATAAACCCAAACCCTAGTACATATTGATGAGAAGGAAGTAGTGCATAAGCAAAAAAACTTCAAACTAATATCTCATGTACCTGATCAAAATTATGAGAAAAAAGATCACAAATCTGAATAGAGCATGCTGAGAGATTTCCAACGCCTATTCATTTTCAAAAAATGGAGTTTGTTTGCCCATTCTACGGCCCCAGAAGTACAAAAAAGAAGCCCAAATTTGACTGAAAAAACTTACAGTCAAACAATATATTTGAGAAAAAACTCCAAAACCACAATGTCCGGCTCGGAACTAGCTTTCTGGCGCCTATTTGTTTTCCAAAAAATGACTCCGGATGCCCAAGTTATGACCAAAACACAAACCCCCCCTCAAAAAGGCTAGAGGGTGGAGGTTCGGTGGAGGAGCCAGAAGGAGGTGGTGCTTTAGTGGCGCTCTGACGGTGCTTTGAGGAGGAGTGGTGAAGCGGCGGGCGGTGGGGGGAGCATTGGTGGTGTTGAGTGGAGCCGGGTGGAGTAGGTGGCACGGCGGCGACGTTGCTGGCCGGGATGCACAAGGAGTGGTTGTGGCCACAGGTGGGTTGCCGATGGTGGGGGCCACAGGGCGGTGTCGGCGATAGGGGCCAGGCCAAGCGGCGGGGGCCACAGGGAGATGCCGGTAGGGGCCAAAGTGGCCGGTGGGGGCTGGAGGGAGATGCCAGTGGGGGTCAGACTAACAGGTTCGGTTGTCGTACGGTGGCCAGACTATCAGTGTTGTACTCTGCGCAACCCCCCAAAAAACAAAAGGTTTTTTTTGAAAAAAAAACTTGTCTTTGCACCTTTTTGTGAACTTTTGGATTTAAAATATAAAAAATAAAAAATAAAAAAATCCGGCCTGCATGCCATAAAAAAGGAAAAAAAAAAAAAATTATTTTTTTCTCGATTTGTGTGCCAGAGCCGTACGACTTGGTTTTGGAGAAAAAATTCACCGAGATACTCAGAAATCAAAAATAGATAAATTTTATATGACTATAGGGGTTTCTAGGCCTTCTGAGCACGACAACAAGGTCCGTTTAGGCCCAAAGTGCTAAAAAAAAAAACCTATCCCTAAGCACAAAAAAAACTTAAAACCCCAAATCTGCTTCCAATGCAAAAAATCTCAAAAACAGGGACATATAGCTATAGATCTGAGCTTTGATACCATGTTGGAGTTGAGAAACACAACACCACAAGAGCCTAAAGATCTTCTGCAAGCTAAAATAATCTATCACAAGGAGAAGCAATGAAGCAAAACAATATGAAGAACAAAACATAGAAAAAATATGCTCAAAAGAGGAGAGCTCAATATTCACCAAAAATGTGTAATGGCATAATGATACAAAGAAAAGAAAATAACCTCTAATAGGTCAAGAAACCCTAAAAGAGAAAACCTAGGCTTGCACATAATAATGAATAAAAGAATTAATTATTATGCACCTAATGTTAGCTTAAGTGTAAAAAAGATAATAGGGAACTTAAAGAATTAAACAAATATTGTTTAATTAAACAAGTAAATACCCAATTACTCTAACATGCCATACTAGTGCATTTGAAGACTTTGGTTTGTTCCCTCTAGGTGATAGCACAATAGTGTACCCCACTAGTGCAATGGGGCCTAAAATGACTCCCACATGAGGTAAGAATCTCTTAAACATGCATTTGAAAGTCAATAACTTTAAATGAAGGTCACTTCTTCAAAATATTCATTCCAAGATATCTTTATACAATAGTGATTAGTATTATTTTTATAAAATAAATAACTTAATTTATGTTTATTTTCAGATGTGATAGGTATTTTGGTTGTAGGTAATTTTTAGGAGTTGTGGTGTTGGCTATCAAGTCCAATAGGTTTATTTTCCCTATGTACTGAATACAACTATAATGATTAGGAAAGTGATTGCATGGTCTTCAAATAGAGGTAATGGGTGACTATTCTAGTCTTCTAAACTATAGATAGTTTTACTTTGCTAAAAAAGACTTCCAATACATATTTTTCTTGTATGTAGTGTTACTTTGCTAAAAAAGTCTCTACTTTACATGCATCTATACACCATCTTCTACAATTTATTACACATAACTAGTACTATTTTGTTTTTCTAGAATCTAAACCTTCAAATTAGAAGCCTAAACATAAATTTAAACATTAAAATTCAATATAGCTCCTCTAAATAAATTTCCCAAATGAAATCACTTGCATAGTAGTTAGTGTCTTGGTTTATATTTAAGAGACAAAGCCCAGAACATCTTGGGTACCTAGGTTACCTTATCGAATCTTTAATGACCTAGGAATTGTTAATGATAAAGCTCAAGGGGAGAGGACCTAGTAGTTGAGCACCCAAACTCTGTGCTTCTCAAAATCCTATGTTGAAATTTCAAATCACTCCTAACTTCTTACAACAACTTACTTGGCAAGTCCCATGTTTATAGCTAAGTTTTTATGGTCACATCTTCAAACATGATGTCACATCAGCATTCTTTTTTTGCCAAGGTGTCCAAAACAACCCAAAAAACGTGAGACCGATACTTGTGCACCAAGTCATGTCTTATTCGTGTATTGATGTGGCATCACATGATTCATTTCTTTTTAGATCTAAGGTTTACATTTAATTCAATTATGGGTAGTCATCATCAACAATAACAACTTTAATGTCAAAACTATTGGTGCAATATTGTCAAAAATATTGGGCGTTAAATCAACAAATGCTATCATAGCTATTAGAACGCACTCAACTATCGGATCCTCTCCCCTATTATCCCTCCCTAAGAATCATGTGATGGTGAAATTCAAAATATTTATTGAATTTATGAATAGGAAACATAAATAAGAAGTAAAAGAACACATTGAGTTAAAGAAAAGAAAAGAAATTAAAAAATTTGGTCGATACATAATATTTAGAACCTCTTAACATTACAAAAATGTTTGCCTCTCCTCCCACCATTAAAAAACAAGGAAAAAGTAGGAAAGGAAGTGAGTATGTTAGATACGTTAAAAAATAGCTCCCTCTCTTATAAAACCAAAGACACAAGAACCTTCAAGCACTAAGGGAGGTAGAAATAGAGTAAAAATTACTAGATTGATATGAGGCAAAGATAAAAATTTCGTACTACTCTACCACTAAAGGAGAACAAAGGAGAAAAGTAATTGGATTCACCATCAAGGGATAGATTTAAAGAACTATTACAAAGTAGAGAAGAAAAGGGGATATGCTAGCCCCTTAAAATGGGAAATAAGATAAAAGAAGAAAAATATTAATTTATAGAAAGGAAGATACTATTAAACATTCCACTTCTTCCCATATACACACCTTATTTGAGTAGGGAACAACTAAGGATATAGTTATCATAGCATGTTTTATAGAAATAGAAAAAAAAAATGAACATATTTTATAGCATTTTCCAAAGAAAAAGAAAAAAAATGCATTTGTAAATTTTAATTTAATTTTTAAATTATATTCATATGCATAATGATCAAAATGCATTTCAAAAATATTTTACTTTTGGATACATTGGTTTTTATTAGATTAGCAGGGAGACGGCCTTGATCGAAAAGAGAAGCAGAGTTACATCATAAACCAAACACTAACTATAAAACAACTAGAAAAAGGGAACCAATATTAATTAAAAATGATGAATGAATTTCCTACCCCTGAAACTATTTCTACGGATGCTAGTATCATACCCAATGTTAATAGCATAAGTATCATAGTACCTATTATCATAAGCTATACTACTAATGTCATTTCCACCTTTATCCTTATCAACCATAATCGAGTCAGTATTAGTATAATTAATTAACATAAAGTCTGTCAAATTGGGCATGCAGACCCCAAGTAACCATCTGAAGCAAAACATAAAAAAAAAGACCAAAAGAGAGAAAACCAAGAGACCATTACTTCTTTATCAGATCCCATTCTGGTGCAGGAGCACCTAGGACTTAGGCAATTAAGTTTTTACAATTTTGTCTTGTACTGACCCTAGCCAAGTCAGTGATAAATAATGACTTCAGGAGGGTCCAAGAGTTAGCATATTGTGTCAATGTAGGCCTAGGTTGTGTTCATTCTACTTAGGTTTGCATTTTTGTGTAAATAGTGAGTTTGAGTAGCCAACTGACCTTTTTTGATGGTCAAAACTCGGCATGAGCATTAGGGAGGGTTAAATAGGTCTTAGACATGTTTCAAAAGTTATTTATGATGATTTGGAATAGGTCTTATAAGTTGGAGAGACCAAAAGTGCAAAAGTTGCAAAGTTGCAAAAAGTTGTCATGACAACTTTTGTCCTGAATTGGTTAGCATTGGAGTTAGGGATTGTTTAACACCCTAGGAGGACTCCACACATGGGAAACCTATATATACACTCTCTTTCACATTTACCAAGGTTGGAGAAGTGTGTGATGTAAGTTCAACAATTGAAACTACTCATTTTCAATCTTGTTGGCAACATTTTGGCTTGATTTTAATCATTTGGCAATTGAATATGGATTGAATCCATTGATCCAGCAATGGATTGAGTTACTCCTATGTTTTATTGAGTTTTTGGTTCATTTTAGAGTCTTGTAAATATTGATCTTTTATGTTTTCTTGTTCAAGTTTACAAATAGCCAGTTTTGGCTTGTAAATAGCAATTTTCTTGTAAATATGGTTGCCCCATGAGTTCCACACACACTAACATCACAGCTTGTTGGAACATGATGGGCAACCCTCTATATAGTGTACATATGAAGTTTCAAGTTCTGGAGAAGAGATTGATGTGACTGTCACCTTATTCTAGGCGAGTCCAGGAGCAACCCGTTTAGAGGAAATAAGCTGAAAATGGAGTGTTAAGTGCAGGGTTGTGTGCCAAATCACCATTTCAGAGTTTGGAGGGCTCCATGGAGTTGGGTTAGACTTGTACATGTAGGGAGAAGCTTTGACAAAGCCATTTAATACCAAAATCCCAATTTGTTCATTCACTGCCGATTAATGGCCTTATAAACCCTTCAAAACCCTCATTTTGGGGTTCATACATTGTATGGTGAAACCAGGGGAAAAAACCAAAAACATCCTTTAGGGATAGGTGTATCTTTGAAGAAAATGCAAAATTATTTTGGGGTCCTTTGAATCGTTTTCACCCAAGCCCTAGAAAACTGGATTTGGAGGCCTAATTCCTTGTAGCCCTTTTCTAGGCAAGATTTTGAAATCAGTAAGAAACCTATTGATTGCAAGCCACTAATGGATCTCAAATGCATAATTTTTTTTTTATTAGAAACCTCCACACCTTTTCAATATCTTACAATGATAGGAGGTCATTTTGACAACTTGAAGCTAAGCCGCAATTGAGCAACTGAGAAGCATTGTGAATTGGCAGGGTTCCTAGCCAAAACACTAGAAGAAAACACCTTAGAAAGAACAAGAATCAATCCCTAGAAGATATTGAGAAGGAATTGAAAGTATAAAGAGAAACTAGGCCTGGTGAGTTGGTGCAATTGAGCAACACCAGCTAGGTGAAGTGTTGAGCAAACTAGGTAAACCCCATCACATTCTTTCTCAAGACTGTCGACATTCTACTTCCATGTATCCTGCTGATCTTCTTCATCCTCCTTTGTCATCTCTCTTATACCCTTCTTTCCCTTCTTCTTCTTCATTATTTTCTTCAATCTACCTTTGCCAAAAACCGTGCCCAAGACTGCATTTTTCTTTATCCCATCTATGATATTGCAGAGAGAATTAAAAGCGTCACACAGAAGTTTCATCTTACTATCTTGTTCATCATAATTCTTTTCCAGCCTTGCAATTTTCTCCTTCATATTGTTCAATTTCTCCTCAATAGTGTTGTTAGCCTCCTAGGTAGACCTCAAAGGCGAAGATGGAACCATTTCCATATCTTCCAAGGTGACAAGGCTATTGTGTTCTTTGAAAGGAGACTCTTGTTCACTTTCTGATTTGATGTTTTCTTCTTCAATTTCCTCTTCTTCGTCCATATTCTCATTAGGACTTTCAGTCTGATTCTCCTCATCCACATTGACATCCTCATCCTCAGAGTTATCTTGAGAGTCGGCTTCATCCTCAATATCATAAATTTCATACAAATTAGTCTCAGTCTTGGTAGGTTGTTTCCTCTCTTTGGCGTGAAGCCTAGCCGACCTTCTTTCCCTCGAGATACTCTCAATTTTTTCTTTCTCTATTCCTTTCACATATTCCTCTTTTGAGTTTTGAATCTCTAGGTCAATGGTTAGGCTCTTTCTGACAGACTCATTACCAGACCTCTTAGCTTTCTTCGGGGTGGTTTTTAGGCATTTCACTTTTCCTTTTGTCTGGAGTTATATCCAACAAGGCTACCTCAAAAGAATTGTTTTCCAAGGTCATAATAGGGCTTTTACCCATGCTTTTACTAGGACCTAAGAGGATAGAAATCTCCTTAGGGTTCTCAGAGATTAAACTAGGATTATTTTTAGGGGTTTTCTTACATCTACCCTCACTACCAAAGGCCAAAGCAATATAGCTTGTGGTGGGGGTATCATTAACAACATACTTATACATAAAGTAAATTAAACCTTGATGTAAAGGCTGATTCACCCCATTTTGAATATAGGCACTGAGGGAGGAAAACAAAAAGAATAAAATATTTATCTTAACATGGTGTCTAATGTGGTTCAAAATGGGGAAGTGATAGCCATGGATGGTAGGATAATGAGCCTCTAAGGTAAAATATTTCATAACATGATAACTGATCAAAGGAAAAGGCTTAGGAAGGGCTGAATGATCATTACCCATTTTGGAAGGGAACCAATTGTTTGCCTTTCTAAAAGAATTTCTTCATGAAGCCTCTATAGTCTCTCGTGCTCTTTTTCTCGACTTTATCTCCTTCATTCTGCAATATGCTCACCTCCACTATGTACTCAGGCAATGCCGTAAAGGTAATTCTTCTCATCGTAACCACACCATTCTTCTAGGAATTACAAACCCTAGCCGAGAGCTTCTTATTGTAGGCCTCCATGGCTAGAAAGAAAGGAGTGAAGCCTGCCATTTGAAAGAGCTCCCATAAGTCTCTATTATCTCCCAAATCTGCATAGTTACTCAGTTCAGTGCATTTTAGAGTGCCCCCCATCTTGTCAAAGGAAAACAAACAACAATACCAAACTCTATGAAAGCAACTGAGCAAGAAGCAACAAAAATGAGAAATATTACTTCTTTTGGAAGGGAAGAACTTAAAAATGCCATTCCCGATAACCCTCAAATGATATATCTCACATGTGTGACACTTCGGATCATCATTTCCGATAAAGGCGATGCAAAAATCACTTCATTTCATGTTCTTCGAAATGAAAAAATCAGTCCTTTTCATAGCCCTTCAAATAAATACTTTATCATTCCAAATCCAAGCATAGATCTCATCTATCTCCATCATGCTTTTATTGAGAAAGCTCCTTTCCAAGTCATTATCCACGTAGGCCATCCAACTATTGACGTAACCCTAGTCGTCAAGGTGTTGAGTCATCTCCTTATAAGCCCATGACCTGTGTGGGCCCAACTGACAATTCAAAATTACAAAAAACACAAGCATAATAAAATTAAAAAACTCATTCAAATATGTCAGTACTCCCACTTCCTGCTTTCTTTTTTGAAATTCCTCTTTCTTCCATGAGGATTTCCTTCAACTCTCTAGAGTTATTTTCAAACTTAAAGATATTCCCATCCACCATACAAAAATTCTGATTAGAAATGAGGTCAGTCGACCTATTACCTTCTCTATAGGTATGTTGTATTTTGATGTTTTCAAACAATCCAATCTGCCATTTACATTTTTCTATTCTCTTTCTGATCCACCAAGGAGAGATGTCATAATTGAGGTAGTCAACAATTAGTTTGGAATCTCCTTCCAAAAATATATTCTTTTTAGTGATATCATATAGTCTCTGAAGACCCATCCAGGCCACCTAAGCTTCCACTTTGTTGTTAGTAGCTATCCCTAGACTATAACTAGACCCGACAACCAAGAAGCCTTTATGATCATGAATTAAACCTCCCGCCCCCAAGATCTCAGGGTTGCCTTTAGAGAAACCATCAAAATTGCACTTAATCCATCCAATTTCAAAAGATTTCCATAAAAATGATTTTCTCAGGATCATTCTTTGCCAATTAACATTCAAAAAGTTGTGTCAAATTCCCCAAACCTATTTTAATGTCAAATCAAAAATCTAGAGGGAAGGATTTTAGGGAAACCAGTAGACTCTGCATTAATATTTTCCTTAATATGTTGAATAATGATGGTGGCCAAGATCTCACTATTTCTCTTCTCTTCTCTCAATATCTTGTTGTTTCGTTCTTTCCAGATGTTCCAAGCAAGAAGAGGGAGATATTCTGGAAAGAACGAAACAACAAGATATTAGCCCCTTAATCCAGATTGCCTTCCATAATAAATTTTTGTCATTGTTTTCCTCTAGTAGGTGGTAAGAAAAATTCATAGTGAAATTCCTTGACACACTCTCTTTCCAAATCCACTCATCCTTCCCATTAGGAGTGTAAAGAGAAAAGTTAGGAAGCAAGGCAGTGAGATCGACAACTTCCTTCAAAATTAGCCTTTTAGTGGAAGGCTGAACCTCTGGTATAGATGAGATAAAACCACTTAGATCAATCCAAGAAGAGTGTCCCATGTCCCAAGTTATGAAATCGTGCACCTTTCCCCCCCAATGTCTAATTAGGAACTTCTTGATATTCACCAAATTTGGGAGGGAATCCAAAGAATGATCAAACAATGAAATGTAGATTTCAAAAAATCAATCTTTCTTCCATTTCCTATAATCATCTTGCCATTTCTTTTGATGTCATGTTTGATTTTAACCACACTATTCCAAATAGAAGAACCAAAGGGAATCTCTTCTTGGTTAAAGAATTTGTCCCCTTGGTTACTCTATAAGTATTTGGATTTCAAAATTCCAGTCCAATCTTTTCGCTCCTTGGTTACTTGCCAAACAATTTCAGAAATAGGAGCTTTATTAAAAGATTTAATCTTTCTTATGCCTAGTTCTCCACACTTCCAGGGTTTGTAGACAACATCCCAAGAGACCAAGGAGAGTCTACTTTTTTCTTCCATACCAGACCATAGGAACTTCCTTTGGATCCTTTCAATTTTTTCAACAACCACCCCAGGGATATTGAATAGAGATAGGTAATAAATGGGCAAATTTTGGAGGCAAGATTTAACCAGTTGTATCTTTCCTGCCAAGCTAAGAATGTTCCCTTTCCAACCAGCTAACTTCTTTAGAAATATTTCAAGAAAAATATTCCAAAAATTTAGATTAGGATTTTTGGAGACAAGGGGCAACCCAAGATAAGAGTCAGGGAGGGTGGTAATTTGAAAACCAATAATGAAGGATATTTTGATTTGGAGGGTGGGTTTGAGATTTTAAATAAATAGTTTACTCTTAACAAAGTTAATATGATGGCCTGAGATGATAGCATATCTATCCAAGGTCTTTTTCCATTGCTTTTCGTCAAAAATAAAAGCTTCAATGAAGATAATGGTATCATTAACAAATTGTTGATGGGTAGTAAGGTTTAGAGAAAAGGTAGCTTTGAAACCTTTTATAACACCCTCACATCTAATTTTTCCAATATTTATCCCTAACACTTCAACAACAATGATAAAAAGATAAGGGGAGAGGGCATCACCTTGACGAAGCCCTTTACCATAGGAAAAGTATCTCTTGGGACAACCATTAAGGAGGATTGAGAACTTAGGGGTGCAAACACATTGCTCAATCAGGTCTAAGAATTTCCCTTTGAACCCAAATCTCTTAAAAACTTCAAAGAGAATATCCCAAGATACTCTATCATAGGCCTTATAAATATCCAGGTTTAAAGCTATCAAAGGTTTCTTACTGCTATCCATGGAATGAACAAGCTCATGGGCCACAATGAATGCATCTAAAATGTGTCTTCCTTCCACAAAACCATTTTGATGTTTGGAGATCATTTTATTAAGAGGTTTTAACCTATTGACCATGGTTTTGGAAATATTAGTGTAAACAACATTACATAAACTAATAGGCCTAAAATCCTTGGTGGATTCAATACTATCATTCTTCGGAATCAAAGCAACAAAGGTGGAATTTAGTTGTTTAAGGAGATTACCTATTCTGAAGAAGTTTGTGATGGCATTGAATAAGTCACTCCCAACTATATCCCATAAGTCTTGAAAGAAAGCAAGTAGAAATCCATTTGGGCCTGGGGCCTTATTAGGAGAGAAAGAGAAGACAACCACCTTCACCTCCTGCATGGTTAATCTTTTATTGAGGTCCAAGAGATCTGAGTCTTCAATTCCGTTAGGTATAAAATCCAACATATTATTCATATTATTATTGGTACTCTAAGTCAAAGGTTGACTTATTTTAAAAGAATCAATGAAGAGGGAAGCAATATCGTCTTCATCTTCCACTTTAGTACCATCTTCTCTTAGAATACATCTTACCTTTTTTTACTTGTATGTTTCAGAGTGGATTGATGGAAAAACTTTGTATTCTTATTCCCTTCTTTTAGCCACTGAAGCCTCGATTTCTATTTCCAAAATAATTCTTCTTTTTTATTGAGAGTAAGCCACTGGTTTCTCAGATCCAATTCCTCCTTGGAATCCTCCTCCTTATCCTAGTGTTCTTCCATTCTAGATTGGATAACCTATAGATTATTAATTATGTTCTTTTTTTTCTCAAATATATTATGAAAGGAATACGTATTCCAACTCTATCTTTGAGGATCTTGAGTTTTTGGGTAATTTTAAACATCGGGGTGCCCACCACAGGAGTATTCCACAATTCTTCAACTAGCCTTCTAAAATATTCATGTTGAGCCCACATCAACTCATACCTAAAAGGGTAAGGCTTTCTAATCCCATGATCATCCAATCTAAGGAGAATATAATTGTGGTAAGATCCAAGAAAGGAGAAGACCAAAGATAGAAATAATCAAGATAATTCCAATTAGAGGAGATCAATACCCGATCCAGTCTCACCTGAATCAATCTGACCCCTTGCCTTCTATTGGTATAGGTAAATTTTGACCCATCAAGAGGGATGTCCAAGAGCCCAGAGGAAGAGATGAACTCAGCCAACTCCTTTATACTATTCGAAAATCTTCATTTCCTCCAACTTTCTCTAAGGGGGTAGAGGGGAGAGTTGAAGTCTCCATCAATCATCCATAACTCATCAACACTATTTTCAATTTGTAAATTTATGGATTTCCATAAGTTGGCTTTGATATCGCGGACATTTGAGGCATAAAAAATTAACCAGAACCCATTGTAAATTAGACATGATGTTTCTCATTTTAACAATAAGCGAATTTCTCTCAAAAGATACAAAAGTTCCTTAAAACGGGTCGGGGTTCCATAGGGTGGCTATTCCCCCTAAGGCACCATCAAAGTCATTATTTAAGAAGTGAGTTGAAGGCCAAAAAGAGTTAATGGCTTTCTTAAAATTATCCTTATTCATCTAAGTTTCCCGAATCATAAGAATATCCATCTTTTGTTCCATAATTGTACATTTAAGTATATACTATTTTAAAGGGTTATTAAGGCCCCTAACATTCCAAGAGATAATAATTATAGAAATATGTCTTAAGAACCCTACTCACTTGAATAGGGGATAAAACCCAACCCTTTGGGTTGATTTTTCTTTTTCTTATTATCTGGGATTCTGTCCAAGGTTGACTGCTTTCCTATTGCTACCTCCTAGTCCACTTCCTTCTATCTAGAGTCTTTGTTAGTTGGTCGACCCATTTTGGTGTTAGCCCCCACATAATCTTTCTTCTTATTCTTCTTGATAGACAATTTTTTACATCATTTGTCTTCTTTTTCATCTCCCTCAAACCAAAGTTTTGTCTTGGTTTATGGAGGAGTAGCAGAAAAACCGAGCATCTATAAATTTTCTTTTAGATTACCAAAACCTCCATTGAACATTTTCTTGGGAGTCACCATCAAGGTATTCCTCACTTCCATACTTGAATTAGATAAGATAGGGGGCACATTTTCCTTGGGTAAGGTTACATTTTACTTTCTTTCTTTTTTATTCTGTTCCTTGCATTTCAGTTGATTCAAGTCTATAATAATCTCATTAGCAGCTGAGGGATTCAGACTCATAGGTTCCTCCAAGGGGATAGAAGTAGAATGACCCACCACGGGAAAATCAACACCAGATGTAGAAGGTGAGAGGTAATCCACACTCTTCTTCTTATATTTGAATAGAGTAACCATAATATCCTCTCGCGAGGGAACTACCAAATTTTGGGGGGCATCAACTAGAGATGAGACTCCCTTTGGATCATTATTAGCCCGAGGTGGTTCCTTCAAAATTTTGTTCTCCATCTGGTGGAACTTCTTAGGGTTAGTGGTCAGCTGCTATTTCTTGGTAGTGTTTCTATTGCGTGACGTACTCAGATGACCATATCTTCCAAAATTTTGACAAAAACCCTTCGAGTTCTCATATCCTATCTGTTGAACCCAAGACCCAACTCTAGACTATAGAGTAATTTTGGTGGGTAAGACCGTATTAATGGCCACATTTCAACACAAACACGTGTAAACAAGAGCCTAGATTTACTTTGTGTAATACTATCAATATCCAAATACATACCAAATGAATTTGCAATCCCTTTCAGAATCTCAATGTTCCAAAATTCTAGCGAGAGCCCTAGCAGGCAAATCCAGGTCAGAGCCATAGCGCACATATCAAACCAAGGGTCGAGATTCGGTTTCCATTTAAATAGCGAGAGGTAGTTTGAGGATGCAAATAACTAGGGTCCTTCTGTGAGAGGATGAGCCAGGTCAGATTGATTTGTGAAGATAAAGAGGAACAATCCATTGGCCATGGCATTGGAAGAGACATTCCCCTTTAGCTTCCAGTTGGAGGACACCCATTTCATTACCATTTCCAAAGCTTATCGAAAAGCCACAAACTTCCCCACCAAGGATAGGCTTAGTTCCACAATAATATTGTTGACTAAAATATCTAGTAGTTCAACTTTATTTTTACTGACAACACATGTAGTCAGAGGGGAAGGTTCTTCAGGGTGAATCACCATTTTGGTGGGACTTTCATCTTTTAGTTTATCAACATACAACCCTGATTCAAGTTCAACAAAGATATCATGATGGTATTGAGGAACAAAGAAACAATAAGAAGAATATGCCACTAGAGGGTCGTCCACAAGAGGGAAACCAGCATGTGGTTCCAAAGTATGTGAGCTCAGTTGGGCTCCAACCCCAGCCTTAAACATTGTAAACCCCATCCCTCATGGAGGGATAGACCGGGATCAGGGAATAGGAGACAAAAGGGAAATCAAGGTCCCACCATTTCCATTGCAGAGGATCTCTTAGGCTAAATGATGTTTGTATACATTGCTACTAACTTAATAGAATAAGAATGATTTGTAGGATAATATTAATAATTGGGATGCAAAAATTTCTTATGTTTTGACAATCTAGGTTTTTTCTTATTTGGAAGCAAGAAGATAAGCTCCTCAAAATGCAAAAATATTTTTTCTTTATGAATTGGCACTCATGCTGAGTGATAAATTCACAAATTGAATTTGTGTAGTTGGACTTATGTCTATTTCAAATAATAGAAATCAACTTATAATCATCAATTTTAACACATATAGAACTATATTATTGATTTAGATTTTCCACCTTATATATTTATTTTACTACATATTCATTATCATTGAGTTAAATTTTTTAACAATTATATTAATACAAAAAATCTAATATATGTATATTATCTCTCATGTGAATCATTAAGAGTACAATTGTTAAAAATATATTTATATTCAATGATATTTGTGATTTGGTTGAGAATAAGCCAACACCCCATATATATGTTGCTAATTTGTTTAAGATTTTAGAAAAGACACAAGAAATCTTTAGCATGGTTAAAATTTTCATCTTCACAAGTTATCATCCTCATCAAGAATATTAATTTTTAATTTTTCACCTCTCCTATTTCTAACATGTGACTACTAATTTTAGGCATATTGACCCACAAGGAACAATAAAGGGTTTTGTCTAGCTAATATTTGTAATAGTTTCCATGAGTTCTAAAAATATCTTTATCACTCCATAATATTAAATTTTTATTTTTCACCTCTCCTATTTCTAAGATGAGACTACTAATTTTAGGCATATTGACCCACAAGGAACAATAAAGATTTTTGTCGAACTAATATTTATAATAGTTTCCATGAGTTCTAAAAATATTTTTATCAGTCCATAATCATTTTACAAAAAAAACATAACATTTATTTTTAACTTGTTGTATTTTCGATAATAAAAAATCTCTATATAAATATTTCAAAATTCTAAATTGCTAATCATCCATACTTTGTGAATTGTTTTAAATAAATATTTTATGAATAAATAAAAAATAATATAATGCACAAAACAAAAAACTTATATAAATGAATCTTCTTCCCCTTATGTGTTTTTCATTTCTTTTGATATCTTCGAATATGCATAAATCTATCCATGGAAGTGATTCATTCAACAACATTAAATGCTCTTATTCAAAAACACTAATAATTTTATCATCTTTCTCATCGCTTCCCAAAATTTATATAGTCTTTAAAGGTTAGTGCAAGAAGCTGAGTCCACTTTTTGGCCAAAAAGTGGAAGTGTTTTCCCCGATTTTCAGATTTTGTCTCATTTGAGCTTAAATTTTGAAACACTTAGAGATTTAATCTTGGAAAAAGTTACTAATATAAAAGATATCCCTCTGAGTGTACTTTCTAAATATGTAATTTATTTTAATACGCACATAATAAAAAATAACTTTTTGAATGGAGTTCTAAACACTATGTTTTAAAAATGCTTGTTTTAGGACCATAACGTGCATGTGTATGACCCACACTTTTTGGCACAATTAAAATTATTTTCTCAAACCATTTTGGGAAATTGTTTGTAACACATTGGAGATTGATGAACTTTTGTATTTTTTTTTTAATATTTTTTTTTAATTAATTTTTTAATGACCATAATTTAAAAAAAAATTTAATGTGTACGACCCGCATAATTTGACGTAAACTTAAAATATTTTTAATTTTTTTTAAATAGAAAAGAATTTTGTGTATATTGATGACATATAATTTTTTTTCAAAATTTATTAAAATAAAAAAGTTATTAAATTAACAAAATTAGTTAATATTTCAAGTTTCTGGACCCAATTTAGTATAAATTAAATGAAAAATAGTTAAAATACTCAATATTTAAATAAATTTACATATTTAGAATCTAGACAATATAATTTCAAATGGGTTTTAATTTCATATAAAAATTCTCTAATTATAGGCACGTAAACTATTTCAGAAGTTCATATTTATGCTTTCATTCATGGAGATTTGAATTTATAGGTCCATGTCTCAAGTGTGGCCATCCCAGGCCTATCCCAAGCCTAATCCCAAGCCAAGTGGTGGGTTGTGTAATCAATTTCCACAGAACGGGGGCCTGTTCCTTTTCTTGACTGTTGAATTTAATAACGGGCCCCCATTATTTAAATAACGCGGGTCTGTTCCTAAATAACTGCTTCTAAAACAGGGGCCCATTCCTAAATAATAGTTACTGTAAAAAAAAAGACAGATTGCATCAATTTAGCACACTATCATTGAAATCCGTACTGACAAACATTTTTTACATCATTTGGTAGTACTTTTTAATATTTTTTACACAAATTTATGAAGAACTTAGTAAAAAGATATTATTTTTTGAAGAGGAGTTCGTAAAGATGTGTTCTAAGAAACGTCAAAAGAAACAAAGAAAGGCAATGACAGCGGACTAAATTCAAGCACAAAGAGAGAAGGAGGCAAAACGTCAAAGAGATCGAAGATCACAACAACGACAATTGAATAACACTTCTGAAGCATCTAGTTCAGTGCCCATTGTAGATAAGACCATTGAAGAGATCATGATGGATGCAAGAAATGTAGAACCAAACACGGGTATGACTGTTGATGCAAATGTTCATGTGGATGTGAATCCTGGTATGTTTTTAAATCCCCAAGACTATGATGCCAATCAAATTGCTGATTTAAATGAAGATGGATATAAATTTCATATACTAATATGAAAAGAAATAAAAATTGAAAATATTACACCACCCACCCTCTCTGAAAGAAAATGAATGTAATTTGTTTACTATTGATAGAAATGTGCTAGATAATCTTAATGGGTTAGTTTCTTGGAGACAAATCAGAACACATGCGAACAGATTATATAAACAATTTTTCTATAAGAAAAAGTTAGGATTCCAATGTCAATTAATGCTACAATTAATAAAAATGTTAAAAATGCATAAAGTCATGAAAAAAAAAGGTATTTATGCAAAACCAAAAAGAAGAGGGTAATAGCAAGAAGTTGTGTCCACTTAATGTGGAAGTTTTGGACTTAGTTAAAAAGTGGAAATTGGGCAGAAATAATAGGAGATGAATCAGAATCCCGTTGACTCTTGGCATCCTGAGCCTAAAATCAAATAGGATCTTGTGGGCCTCGGGATCTCGAGCCTAGAGCTCCAAACGAGATCCCGTGTTGAAAATGAAATGGGATCCCATGTTGAAATGAAACAGGATCCCGTTTCATTTCAACACGGGATCCCGTTTCAAATATATAATTTTTATTTTTTTAACAAAATGCAGTTCATTTTTTCCATACGAGATCTCGATTCAAGGAGTGGAGCCCTCCCAGGAATTGCTAGCAACCCGCCTTCAACCCGCCTTCAAGTCTTCCAGGTATTCCCAACACCCATTTTTATTCAATAATTCATGTTTAGATTAGTTTTTTAGTTAAAACATTAGATTTTTAGTTTAAAATTTATTTTTTTTGTTAATAATTTTTAGTTTTAAATTTATATTTTTTGTTAGAAAAAAATGTTTTTTAGCTTAATAATTTTTTTTCATTAGAAAAGTATGTTTTTATTTTAAAAATTAGTTAAATTTAGTTTGAATTTTTTTTATGAATTGATTAGATTAGGATTTTTTTAAAATGAATAAATTTAATAAAAATGTTGAAAACCTTGAAATGAAATGAAAACCCCAAAAAAAATCAAAACCAAAACATTTAATTTACAAGATCAAAACAAAAATGAAAATGAAAACCAAAACCAAAAAATTACAACAAAAATGAAACTATTTGAAACATCTAAATTGTATACAACATACCCCCTATGACCACATAGGATCACATCACGCCCAACCCCTTATGACCACATATGACCCCATAGGATCAGCCATAGTGTCCAAAGGGGTCATGTATGTGGTCTTAAGGGGTCATGCATGCACATTATAATGTACATGTGTGACCCCTTAGGACCACATACATAACCCCTTAGGACACTATGCATGATCCCATGGGGTCGCACATGTACATTGTAGAACACATGTGTCTATCCCCTTAAGCCATCTCCTATTTTCAAATTCATTCCCCTTTTAAGCCACATTTGTCTTATAATTTAGTTTGAGCCATGTCTATATTATACCTTGAGTCAGAATGCGTGCATGTGTGTGATGAACCTTTACTAGGACCACATTCTATTCTAATGGGTCATAATCTAGTCCTAAGGGGTCATGCATGTGTTAGGACACATGTGTGACCCCTTAGGACCACATATGACCCCTTTTACCATCCTAGTAGTTGGGGTATATTGTATACACTAAGTATAGGATGTTAAAAGGGCTCATATGTGGTCCTAAGGGCTCACACATGCATTAGAACACATGCATGACCCCTTACAACACAATGTGGTCCTAAAGGCCCATCACACACATGCCACTTTTTAAACATTTATGTACACAACATGTACCCCTTATGACCCAATTTGACAACATAACATGTCATATATTGTGTAGATGCGTCCATCCCCTTAAGTCAGGTGTCTTAAATGATTAATTACAAAATTTGTAGATGTTAAATTTAAAATTACTATTCTAAGTACATGAAATTAACTAATTAACTAATTACGACTATACTCCTCTTAAAACATACTATTACAATCATACCCGTTTTAATGTATACTAGGACCTATTAACTATATTTAAAGTAAATCTTCTTATAAAATGATCCCCTTAACTATATGTACATACTAGGACCTATTAACTATATGTATACTAGGACCTTATAAAATGTATACTAGGACCTATTAACTATATGTATATACTAGGACCTTATAAAATGATCCCCTTAAGCCACATGTGTGTCCTATATTTAAAGTATATACAGGCCTCTTAACATACTATTATGACAACTCCCCTTTTAACATACTAGGACCTATTAACTATATACATTATTAAGTGCCATATATATTAAATAGCATGTAAAGGGTCCTATTAACCATATATTCAATTTATTAATCTTAATTATGATCAAATTTAATTTAATTTCAACCATGTCCCCTTAAGACACATGTAATTAGGAAATGCACGTACATCCTATAATTTAGGCCTCTCCCCTTAAGCCACATACATCCTATAATTTGTAGATGCTAAATTTGAAATTCCTATTCTAAGTACATTAAATTAACTATTTACAACCATGTGGGCCTCTTAACATACTATTACCACAATTCCCCTTTTAACATACTAGGAGCTATTAACTATATATATTATTAAATACCATATATATTAAATAGCATGAAATAGGTCCTATTAACTATATATTCAATTTATTAAACTTAATTATGATCAAATTTAATTTAATTTTGACCATGTCCCCTTAAGACACATGTAATTAGGAAATGCATATACATCCTATAATTTAGGCAAGTGTCCCCTTAAGCCACATACATCCTATAATTTGCAAATGCTAAATTTGAAATTCCTATTCTAAGTACATTAAATTAACTATTTAGAACCATACGGGCCTCTTAACATACTATTACGACAATTCCCCTTTTAACATACTAGGACCTATTAACTATATATATTATTAAATGCCACATATATTAAATAGCATGAAATAGGTCCTATTAACTATATATTCAATTTATTAAACTTAATTATGATCAGATTTAATTTAATTTCGACCATGTCCCCTTCAAACACATGTAATTAGGAAATGCACGTACATCCTATAATTTAGGCAAGTGTCCCCTTAAGCCACATACATCCTATAATTTGTAGATGCTAAATTTGAAATTCCTATTCTAAGTACATTAAATTAAAGTTATATTTACAACCATACGGGCCTCTTAACATACTATTACGACAATTCCCCTATTAACATACATTCAATCTATCCCCTTAAGACAATCCCCTTAAGCCAATTTCTATTAACATACATCCTAATTAGGCCTATCCCCTTAAGCCAATTGTCCTAGTTATGCCAATCCCTTTAAGTCGCGTGTCTTAAATTATTAATTACAAAATTTGTAGATACTAAATTTAATTATGACCTATTTAGGCCTATCCCCTTAAGCCAAAAATTTCCTATTTCTAGTTTGATCCCCTTAAGCCACATGTCCTAACTGTAGGCCAATCCCCTTAAGTCATGTGTGTCACTTGATGATTAATTACAAACATTTTCATGTACATGTTAAATTTTAAATTCTTATACATGATCATATATTATATGTAAAATCATGCATGTTCTTGACTTCATATGTACACATTAAATTTTTTATAATTTATCTATCTGTAGAGTTTTTTATATATGTGTGTGTTTATATATATATATGTTTCCAATGTACATATATATATGTAGATTGTACATGTTTTAAAATTATTTGTAATTTAAATTCATGTTTTAGTTAAATCAAAAGTTAGATTTTAAATTTTTATTTGATTTTTAATTAAATGTATGTGTACATATATATATATATATGTATATATATACATGTATATACATGTATATATATACATGTATATTTATATATATACATGTATATGTATATATATACATGTATATATATATATACATGCATATATATACATATACATGTATATATATATATATACATGTATATCTATATACATATACATGTATATATATGTATATATGTATATATATATAGATGTATATATATATATATATGTGTGTGTATATATATATATATATATATATATATATATATATATATATATATATATATATGCAGAGCTCAAATTACATACACATCATCACATGGATGTGTTTGATATAGAAGATTTGATTAATGCAACAGGGCCTCAACACCCCCCCCCCCCTAGATGACCCAGCATGGTGCACCACCTCCACCCCCACCTCCACCTCCACCCCCACCCGATCATCATCTTCCACCTCCTGATTCTGCCGAGGCTCGATTTCGAGCCATTATTGATGAGAATATTGTTTTCATATAGGGAAAAGTTAATGGGATCCTTAGAGCACCACATATATCACCACACATGCACCATTTTGCATTGAAGATGCAAAACATTATTGATGCAGTTAGGTCTATAAATGCATAGCTCGATTCACATTGAGCATGGAGAGAGGAGAGATGCTAGTTTTATTCTTATGGCCTCTCCTATAAGGAAATTTTGAACCTAAGAATAGACAAATCTCACCTTGTTCCATATTTTTCAAACCCCATCACAGGTGAACCCATTCCACCAAACAAATCCCGCATATCCATGGGGAGGTGTACACATCGGGGCATGGCCGATAATTTTTGGGATCGATGGTAGATGGTATTTGACACTCCACCACATGCCAACTTAGAGTGCCCTTTATACTTCTTGAGAAAATTATATGCAGAGTTTGGTTTGGGTTTAAAGCCCAATTATTTTGATATAAGAGCATTCTAGGGTGTTGGTGGTGGCATGCCATAGGATAGGTTGGGGGCACGTATTGACCCCCATAGACCTACCCATCACCAGGCCATTGTGGCTCCTATGCCTGTTAGACTTATGACTGTTCATCAGCGTTTTGTTATGTCCACATTGGACTCATTGTCCACACTCATTGGTAGCCTTAGTCAGCAGAGAGCTGATTTGTTGGATTGTGGTGACATTGACACTGGTGAGGATGATGTTGACATGAGTACAACCATTCCACATGCCATTGACTGCCCCTATAGCATCTAGAGATGTAGAGCCCTTAGTAGAGTCTAGAGGAGATGAGCCTACTCATGTATATGTATGTGCTACTGAACTTAAATAATTGAAATTTTTAAATTGTTTTTAAATATATATATGAACATGAACTATGTATAACTCTCACAAACTTGAACATTTTTGTCTTGCAGAGTGGATCTTCTCCTCTTCGTCCGCATGGCTTAAAGAGGAATCTAGATCATATTTAGGGCTTACAACCATATTCATTTTAGGGGCTAGATTTGTTACATGTTTCATGCAGTTTACTGACATTTGATCATTCCATCCCATGGGACTTGTTTATTTTGTGCACTTTGATTATATATTTTATTTTGAGCATGGACTTGATGTACATGTGTACACACTAGGACTTGTTTATTTTGCGTGTACACTTTGATTATATTTCATGTTGACCACATGTGGACTTGTTGAACATCACAAATCTAGACTTGATATACATATATGTAGTGCATGTACATGTGATATATATATATATATATGTTTAACGTTGGAGTGTTCAATTCTCTAGTACACATACATACATGTGTTTTATGGACATTATATTTATACATATATTTATTTATTTATAATCATCTCGAGCTATGTAAATTTCATTTATTTTTAATCTAAATCTATATACATGTGTATGTGTACGTACATGATACTAAAAATAAATAAATAGATTAAAAATAAATGAAGCAAGTGCAATTGAACACATATACCCATGAGCAATTGATATTTATAAAAATAGCACACTTGTACACATGTACATATATATACATTAAAAATAAAACACTTGCAATTTTGATAATTTTCCAAATAACACATACATGTGTACACACAAATGTTGTATACATTAAAAATTTAATTCAAAGCAATTGATAATTTCTAAAATAACCATGTACATGCACACATATACATACTAAAAGCTTAAATATAAAAAAATTTAATCCAGGTGCATCTCTTGAATATATGATAATTTAGCTTCATCCATATCTCAAATTAAAAATTTTCAAGATCCACACGTCTTAAATCTATATATTAAAGTCTAGTTACTCAATATTCTGAAATCTAAAGTATTATATAAGTTTGATCCAATCTAAGACATTAAAAGCAGTTTCAAAAGCGGACTAGATAAATTAGATGTCCACAGTTTCAAATGCGATCTAGAGATTTTAAATTAGATCTCCACAATTAAAAGCCAGGTTACAAGATGTACCTACATGCACAAAAAAATAAATTAATCAGACCTTAATTAGAAATAAACTAGGTCAAATTTAATTAAAAATACAAAAATAAATTAACCAAGTCAAATTTAACCAAAAAAATGATGCATACATGTACCAATTAGGACATGGCTGGGCTTAAGGGGATGGGTGTACAATTGGGACATGTGGCTTAACAGGATCAAACTAGAAACATGACATGTGCCTTAAAAGAGGATCATTTGAAGTAAATTATAGGACATGGCTTAAGGGGAAACTAATTGATTAGGACATGACTCGTCTTAAGGGGATGGGTGTACAATTGGGACATGTGGCTTAAGGGGATCAAAATAATAAGGACAAAAAAAATTAGAATCTAGATGGAAGTGCAAAATAGTCAAGTTCACATTTTAAATGAATTATGAAAACCTATATATATTTAAAAAGCAATTTATAATATCAATTTAAATCATTTCAAAAGACATACATAATTTTAAAATAAGTATACGTACCTCTATATATTAAATACTTATTCCATGTGTTACATGTAACACAATTGTGTAAGAGCTCTCAATAAGGGGATGGACCTATATATATCAAACAATAATATTTAAACCATCTGTTGGCATTATAACAGGCAATGAGAGATTGTTGGCATTTCAATAAGGATATTGAGAAGGTTGTTGATGATTATGGATACAACTGATTAAGGATGATTACTGTCTTAATATTATTATTTTGTCATTGATGTCAAGAAATTGATTTTCTAATTCAGTATGATGTTGCCATATCTTAAGAAGTATGATTTGATGAGTATAAAGATGTCAGTAAAAGATACAAAAAGAATATGGTGAATAAGGGGAGAAATAAGTTATCCAATGGCAACTATTACTGAGTTAGACAATGATGAGATCACGATGTTTAGATTGTTTTGATATCATACATATGTTATTGATTGTAAGGTTAATACTATACTGTGTTACTGAGAAAAGAACCTAGTCGGTAAACCCTAAGGAACCTAGTCGGCAAACCCCAAGGAACCTAGTCAGTAAACCCTAAGGTTATCGCTATCAGTTAATGAAGGCGAAATGTCTACCGAGTGAAGTTTAGTATTTACCAAGTTGCAACTGAGTAATAACAGAATGCATTAAATGATTACATGCATTATTTAATGAAGGAAGCTGATGAGCTGGCTATTATTAAATGAATGGTATGTCGTGAATGAAGTTTGTTAAAGAATCTATGGCAAAGGAAAATTGACAGGAAGATCTACAGCTCAGATTGAACCACAATACCCTAGCACAAGTTCCAAGAAATGTATGCAAGTTCCAAGGTGGGGTAAAATGTTTTCAGATCAGCAGATACATTGAACCTGGACAAAGTCTGAAGATCTAATGGCTATGATTGATCATGGGAAATGTGATCAAGGAGATTAAGCGGTTAGCTATTGTTTATAAATAAGGAACTGTTGATAAACAATGTATGCGGGCAAGTGTATGCACAGGGATGCTGCATAGTGATTACCGAGCACTGAAGCTTGAAGACCTATTTTGAATAACAGAGTATAGAGCCCAGTAGATGGACAAGATTAGTTCTATGTCTATATTGTATTGATCAAATAAGAATCTACTTTAGCATTTTAGATGTGAAGTTGCAGATAGATTTTTATTACTGTTATTTTGTAAAGTGACAGAAAATCTCTTAATTGAGTGGACTTAACAGTCTTATTTGTAAAACCCTCTAGCAAGGTGACATTCTGATTGAGTGTTTGAAATCCTTTAACAAGGTCACTTCTAACAAGGTGAAGATCCTAACAGATTTGAGGGAAATCCCTTAACCGGGTCACATCTAGCAATGTGTTTGTAAACTTTAATAGGATTTGCTTTTAACTAAGCATACTCTAGAAGAGTATATTTCTTAGTGGGTCCGAAATCCCACAGTGGTTTTCCCCTATTTGGGTTTCCATGTTAAATCTGGTGTTACGAGTGTTATGATGTTTATATGCTTTTGAGTTTACATGTTTAGCAGTTTTGGTTATATTACTGAAGTATATGTTACCGAGGTTGAATCTGATGTTTTTATGGAAGATTAAGTTTGTATTATTCACCCCCCCTCTCATCTTATTAGCTTGGCATCTATACTTATCTTTAAGTATCAGAACTATCAATTGGTATCAGAGCTTTGGATTCCAGAAGAAAAAGTTTAAAGGTACTTGAGGCAAAAGATCCAAAGATGTATAAGTGGGATGCACCGAAGCTGAACAAGTCAAGTTTCTCTACATGACAGAAAAGGATGAAGCTGCACCTATTAGGAGCTGGAGAATATGTTGTATATTATCTGGAGAATGATTTCATCACACCGAGCACCTATCCATTGACAATGGAAGAGATAAAGGCAAAGCAAGAACATATCCAAGCAATGATTGAAATAACATCTACACTGAGCGATTTAGAGTTTAATGATCTAGAAGGCTGCAATGATGCAAAGGCTATGTGGGACAAGCTCATATCTGTGTATGGAGGAGATGAACATGTTCAAAGAGAAAAAGTGGACAGTCTAAGAGGACAAATTGAATCTATGAGGATGAATGAAGGTGAGAACATAACCTAGTATAGTACAAGACTAAAGGAGATTGTCAGTCAAATCAAAGGAGCAGGTGGAACCATTGAAGAAAAGGATATAACAAGTAAGTTGTTAAGAACCCTTCTACCAGCTTATGCAATCCGAGTCTCTGCAATCAATGAATTAAGGTCTGTACCCAATATGCCAACTTATTTAGATGCTACTATTGGTAAGCTACATGCATTTGAGTTGAATAACTTTGATAATAGTGGGTCTTTAGTAAATAACGTTGAATCTACATTTAGTTCTTTTCATCTTGATGAATCTAATGATTACAATGAAAGAAAGTATAAGTACTCTAAAGGAGATCATAGTGGAGCAAGTGAAAGATTTCGCAAGAACATGGAGGAAGTACACAAACTGTATGAGGAAATCAGAAAGCAAGAAGAGTTTGAAGCATTATTAGCCAGAAGGTTACCGAGACGCAAAGGCAAGTATAAAGGAAAACTACCTTTGAAATGTTTCAATTGTGATAAGATAGGACATATGTCTTCTAACTGTCCTGACAAAGATTCTATTGAAAAGAGAGATTATCGAGATGGCAGACAGAAAGATAATCATTACAAAGGGCACTGAGACTTTAGAAGAAGAGATAGAAAGACATGCTTAATAGCCGATGAGGAGTCCAATGATGATAAATAAGATGAAACTGATACAGATGAAGTAGTTTATGTGGCTATCAAAGATGGATCAGATGAAGAAAGGTATGAAGAAAAAGGCCTAATATCTCACATAAATACTAATGACTCTTGGATCATAGATAGTGGATGCTCACATCACATGACAGGGAATAAACACAAGTTTTTTATGTTAGAAGACTATGATGGAAGCTATGTAAGATTTGGTAATGATGCACCATGTCTGGTAAAAGGTAAAGGATCCATAACACTTCTTGACAATGCAAAGTGCAATGATGTTTATTGGGTTGAAGGTTCGAAATACAATTTGTTGAGTGTAGCACAGCTAAACAATACAGGATACCGAATAGAATTTCAGAAAGGAATTGTCAAAGTTCATGACAAGCATGGAAAGTTAGCTGCTACTGGGACACAAACAAAAGGTAATACATTTCATCTTGATTCAACTCAAAATAAGTGTCTATATGCAAAGATAGATGATACCTAGTTATGGCATAAAAGGTTTTGTCATGTAAATTTTGATAATCTGATCAAAATAAGCAAGAAGCACCGAGTAAGAGGTCTACCGAGACTTGAAAAACCTAAGAATGCTATGTGTCGAGGATGCCAAATGGGTAAAATGACAAGATCAAGCTTTACAAGTAAGTCTTACACTTCTAAGGGAATTTTAGATCTTGTGCACACCGATCTTTGTGGTCCTATGAAAGTTTAAAGTTATTATGGTGATAAATATTTCACATTATTTGTAGATGATTACTCAAGGATGATGTCAGTTATGTTTTTAAAAGAAAAATCAGAAGCTTTTCAAATGTTTAAATGGTACAAGGCAAGAGTTGAAAATGAAATAGGAAGACAACTGAAATGTCTTAGATCAGATAGAGGAGGCAAGTTCACTTCTTATGAGTTCAACTTATTCTACAATGATCATGGTATTAAAAGACAAGTCTCTGCATCGAGAACTCCACAACAAAATGGAATTGCTGAGAGAAGAAACAAATCTATTGTGGATTGTCCCAGAACCCTGATGATTAAAAAGAAAGTGCCACAAACATTTTGGAGAGAAGCAATAAGCACAGCAGTTTACACCCTGAACCAAGTACAACTGAAGAAAGGAACTTTGAAGACACCATATGAAATCTAGTATGACAGGAAACCTAATGTAAGTTATTTCAAAATCTTTGGAAGAAGATGCTATGTACACAAAGATGATAGAAATGGCAAGTTTGATCAGAAAAGTGAAGAAGGAACATTTCTTGGTTATTCTTCTAGAAGTAAAGCATTTAAATGTCTGATCAAATCGTCTAACAAAATAGTAGAAAGTGCAAATGTGAAAATTGATGAATTTGCAGAAAGAAATGATGAAGGAAACTCCAAAGAACTAGAAGATTATGATGAATTTGTCTATGTTCAACTGACAAGTCTTACTGAGAGAACTGTTGAAGGAAATGAAGAGAATATTCAATTACCGAGTGATGAAGAAGATCATACAGAGCCTACCGAGCCTATATTAGCCAAGTATGTCAGAAGACATCATGCATCAAGTCAGATTATAGGAGATAAGGATGATTCACTGATGACAAGGAACAAACTGAGATAGAACACATGTCTGATATCTGAATTTGAACCGAGAATAGTGAAAGAGGCATTTAACAGTGAAGATTGGATAAATGCTATGACAGAAGAGATTGATCAAATCAACAAGAATGACACATGGACACTGATCCCAAGACCGAAGGACAAAAATGTAATCGGTACAAAGTGGATTTTCAGAAATAAGTTGAATGAAAAAGGAGAGGTCATTCGAAATAAAGCTAGACTAGTTTGCAAAGGTTATGCTCAAGAAGAAGGAATTGATTATGGTGAAACTTTTGCACCTGTGGCTAGACTAGAAGGAGTAAGAACATTGTTGGCATATGCTGCTTACAAGAATTTCAAGGTATATCAAATGGATGTCAAATCTACATTTCTGAATGGTATATTAGAAGAAGAAGTTTTTATTGAACAACTTGAAGGATTTGTTGGAAACAAGAATGAAGATCAGGTATGTAAATTGAACAAAGCTTTATATGGTTTGAAACAAGCACCTAGAGCATGGTATGAAAGATTGCACTCTTATTTAATCAATATTGGTTTTATAAGAACAAGTGAAAATAGTAACATGTACATGAAGAATGATGAAAATGGAATACTGATTTTAGCCATATTTGTTGATGATATTATATTTTGTGGTAATGACTCTCTATGTAAGAACTTTGGAAATGAAATGAGCAAAAAATTTGAGATGTCATTAATCGGTGAGATAAAGTATTTTATAGGTTTATAGATACTGCAAATGAAAAATGAGATTTTCATTACTCAATCCAAGTACATAAAGGAAATCTTGAAGAAATTTGGAATGAAGGATTCAAAACTAGTAAGTACTCCTATCACTACCAACTGTAAATTATCAAAGAATGATGAATCTGCATCTGTTGATGAGACACTTTATCGATCCATGATTGGAAAGTTACAATATGTTGTTCACAGCAGACCAGACATAGCACATGCAATAGTTATAGTTGCAAGATTCTCTACAGATCCTAAGGAAACACACATGACATCAATCAAGAGAATTTTCAGATACTTGAAAGGCACTGAGGATTATGGCTTAGTATATCAGAAAGGAAATGACTTCGATTTAAAAGTTTATACTGATGCTGGTTGGCTAGGCAACATTGATGACAGGAAAAGCACAAGTGGATAAGCTTTCTTTTTAGGAGAAAGACTAGTGAGTTGGCTTAGCAAGAAACAAGGATGTGTTTCACAATCAAAAACAGAAGCTGAATATGTTGCTGCAACATTGAATTGTCCCAACATAGCATGGATCAAACAACTATTGGAAGGTATAAATGAGAAAGTTACCGAGCCAGTAACTATATTCTGTGACAATACTAGTGCCATTAACATTTCAAAGAATCCTATTATGCACTCTAAGACGAAGCACATCTCTATCAAATATCATTATCTTAGAGAAGAAGCTCAAGAGAAGAAAGTGGTGTTGGAGTATGTTAGCACAAAGGAACAAATAGCAGATATCTTCACCAAGCCACTGCCAAGGGACACTTTTGAGTATCTCAAAAGTAAGTCAGGGGTCCTACCCCTATCTTCTACTCACTGACCGAGTTCGGTGAAGGCATCAATTCGATGACTCTATAGAATATCTTTAGGAGTTGATGTTGATTTACACACTTTAGGAGATTTTCTAAAGGTGTGCAGGAAACAAATACAGGGAACAAGAATTGAAGACATAAATGCTCTGACCGAGACTAAGTTGACACATAACAGCAGGAATTCACTTCTCAGCGAAAGAAATTATGTTTTAGTTCTTTACTTTTTGGCATTGTTGTCAAAGGGCGAGAAGACTGAAGAAAAGCAAGACTGAAGAGAAAAGAAGAGAAGAATAATGTATGGGGAGAATTCTGATGACAAGAGGAGAGCATTTCAGCATTTTAGAATCTCACAGCAATCCGAATCAATTAGGTCAAATCAATTGGTTTTGCCATCAATGCCAAAGGGGGAGATTGTCGGCATTATAGAAGACAAGGAGAGATTGTTGGCATTTCAACAAGGATATTGAGAAGGTTGTTGATGATTATGGATACAACTAATTAAGGATGATTACTGTCTTAATATTATTATTTTGTCATTGATGTCAAGAAATTGATTTTCTAATTCAGTATGATGTTGCCATATCTTAAGAAGTATGATTTGATGAGTATAAAGATGTCGGTAAAAGACACAGAAAGAATATGGTGAATAAGGGGAGAAATAAGTTATTCAATGGGAAACTATTACCGAGTTAGACAATGATGAGATCATGATGTTTAGATTGTTTTGATATCATACATATGTTATTGATTGTAAGGTTAATACTATACTATGTTACCAAGCAAAGAACCTAGTCGGTAAACCCCAAGGAACCTAGTCAGTAAACCCTAAGGTTATCGCTATCAGTTAATGAAGGCAAAATGTCTACCGAGTGAAGTTTAGTATTTACCGAGTTGCAACCGAGTAATAACAGAATGCATTAAATGATTACATGCATTATTTAATGAAGGAAGCTGATGAGATGGCTATGATTAAATGATTGGTATGCCATGAATGAAGTTTCTTAAAGAATCTATGGCAAAGAAAAATCAACAGGAAGATCTACAGCTCAGATTGAACCACAATACCCTAGCACAAGTTCCAAGAAATGTATGCAAGTTCCAAGGTGGGGTAAAACATTTTCAAATCGGCGGATACATTGAAGCTGGACAAAGTTTGAAGATTTGATGGCTATGATTGATCACGAGAAATGTGATCAAGGAGATTACGTGTTTAGCTATTGTTTATAAATAAGGAACTGTTGATAAACAATGTATGCGGGCAAGTGTATGCACAGGGATGCTACATAGTGATTATCGAGCACTGAAGCTTGAAGACCTATTTTGAATAACATAGTATAGAGCCTAGCAGATGTACAAGATTAGTTCTATGTCTATATTGTATTGAGCAAATAAGAATTTGCTTTAGCATTTTAGATGTGAAGTTGCAGATAGATTTTTAGTACTTTTATTTTGTAAAGTGATAGAAAATCTTTTAACCGAGTGGACTTAACAATCTTATTTGTAAAACCCTCTAGCAAGGTGACATTCTGATTGAGAGTTTGAAATCCTTTAACAAGGTCACTTCTAACAAGGTGAAGATCCTAACATATCTGAGGGAAATCCCTTAATTGGGTCACATCTAGCAATGTGTTTGTAATCTTTAACAAGATTTGCTTTTAACCAAGCATACTCTAGAAGAGTATATTTCTTAGTGGGTCTGAAATCCCACAGTGGTTTTTCCCTATTTGGGTTTCCACGTTAAATCTAGTGTTATGAGTGTTATGATGTTTATATGCTTTTGAGTTTACATGTTTAGCAGTTTTGGTTATATTACTGAAGTATATGTTACCGAGGTTGAATCTGATGTTTTTATGGAAGATTAAGTTTGTATGATTCACCCCCCCCCTCTCATCTTATTACCTTGGCATCTGTACTTATCTTTAAGTAACATAACTATCACCATATACATGATCAAATTGTATGTTACAATAAAAAGAAATTATACATGTACACAATATATACATACATACATTTAACATGTATACATACCTCTTTATTTAAATACTTATTCCATTGTACCATCTGCATCCTCTCTTTTTTCCAAAGCATCTATAATTGTCTCATTTCACATGCCACCAACAACAAAAAACTACTTTAAAGCAAACCTACAACAACAAAAAATAGTTAGATATATATTATATATCTAGGATTTAAATCTAGGGGGGTGAATTTAAGTTAAAACTACCTATACATGTGGCTTAAGGGGAAATTAATTAATTAGGACATATGGCTTAAAACAGAATCATTTGAAGTAAATTATTGGACATGGCTTTAGGGGAAATTAATTGATTAGGACATGGCACGGCTTAAGGGGAAATTAGTTGATTAGGACATGGCTCAACTTAAGAGGAAATTAATTTATTAGGACATGGCTCGGCTTAAGGGGATGGGTGTACAATTGGGACATGTGGCTTAAGGGGATAAAACTAGAAATAGGACATGTGGCTTAAGGGGATAAAACTAGAAATAGGACATGTGGCTTAAAATAGGATCATTTGAAGTAAATTTTAAGACATGGCTTTAGGGGAAATTAATTGATTAGGTCATGGCTCGACTTAAGGGGAAATTAATTGATTAGGACATGGCTCAGCTTAAGGGGAAATTAATTGATTAGGACATGGCTTGGCTTAAGGGGATGGATGTACAATTGGGACATGTGGTTTAAGGGGATAAACTAGAAATAGGACATGTGGCTTAAAACAGGATCATTTGAAGTAAATTATAGGACATGGCTTTAGGGGAAATTAATTGATTAGGACATGGCTCAGCTTAAGGGGAAATTAATTGATTAGGACATGACTCGGCTTAAGGGGATGGGTGTACAATTGGGACATGTGGCTTAAGGGGATCAAAATAATATGGACAAAAAAAATTAGAATCTAGATGGAAGTGCAAAATAGTCAAGTTCACATTTTAAATGAATTATGAAAACCTATATATATTTAAAAAGAAATTTATAATATAAATTTAAATCATTTCAAAAGACATACATAATTTAAAACAAGTATACATACCTCTATATATTAAATACTTATTCCATGTGTTACATGTAACACAATTGTGTAAGAGCTCTCAATAAGGGGATGGACCTATATATATCAAACAATAATATTTAAACCATCTACATGATCAAATGGTATATTACAATAAAAAGAAATTATACATGTACACAATATATACATACATACATTTAACATGTATACATACCTCTTTATTTAAATACTTATTCCATTATACCATCTGCATCCTCTCTTTTTTCCAAAGCATCTATAATTGTCTCGTGATCTTCCATAGAAATTGTCCACAACTTTTTATTACTAGGTCTGTCGCGATATCTCACTAGTTGTATATTTGTTGCAACAATCAAATGTGAGTAGTGTATTATCTTCTTATGTGTTTCATAATCTTCAAAAGTAGGCAAACCATTCTTCCTTGTCAAATATTTCCTTAGCCAAGTTCCAACAACTACCACTGAACTAGTCGGATAATGAAAACCATCGTCATCTTCTCAAGGATTAACTAGTTTGTGTTTAGTCTCAACACATCGAGCCAACCAATATTCTGTTTCCTCTTCATTGTCCTCAAGTGCAACAATGGCATACATATGTCCTAGACAAACAAAAAATTAATAAATTGTCACAATTTAAAATTAAAAAAATGCCATTTTTAATTTACACTAAATATAAAAAAGTTTGAAACTAATTTTATTAAATGGCCAACAAAATAATAAAAAATGATTACCTCTTTGTACAAGGTCTAAAACACGATCATAATCATCTAATGCAAATAGTTCATCATTATCTTCAATTGTGTTAATTTGATCTTGTGCTTGAGTAGGAGTCAACGAACTTTGATTCCAATCTTCAACCCATTTAGTATTCTCACATACATCAGAATCACCTGAAATACAAAACTGACAAAAACATGCAAGTTCCCTTATCCATATAGTCCATGTGCTTGCATTTGAACTCTTAAATGAATGCCATTTTGCAGATCTGCTAATTGTCTCACAATCAAGTTTCAGCACAATTTTTTCCTCTTCAACTAACCAAAAGAATTGTTGAATTGTAGAGTTCACACTTGTTCCAGTAGATAAGTTTGTGTTGCACCAATCTACAATTGCACGTGCATCTTTAAATTTTACATTATCTTCAAATTTTAATTGCTCTCTAGCAAGAATTTTTTTAACACATGCACCAGCTCCATCATGTTCTCCTTTACCATGTCCAGCTTCAAAAAAACTCCATATATGTTGGATATTGTACTCTTTGTGAGCCCTACTTAACCAATAAAACATTTGAGCATTCTTGAATTGTCTAGTACAATTATTTGACCATATAAGATGTTCTGTCATCTAGATTCCTCCTTCTCTTATATTTCTATAAAATATGCTAAAACAATAGTGAACAAACTCTGACAAGTGCATCCTATTATCACTCACATAGAAATGATACTCCCTTAGGATTTTTCTATCATCCTCTGTGCTATCATCTGCGTGTCTATAAACAATATGAACAAAAATAACAACTTGAGTGGAATTGTAATATTGAGATTGAATTTCCTCTTGTGGCTTAAGAGTATAGTTTTCTGCAAAGTCCACCACTGATATTATACTTCCAACTGGAAATGTATTTCTACATGTGCAAAATTGAGAATCAAGCCATCTAGCATGTTGAGAGTGTGTCACATATTTTGGTACAATCTTACTTTTAAATTCTGACATGAATGCATGTACACTAACCTTCTCTATGATTAAATTGACACGCTTTCTTGTTTTCCCATCCTTTAAGGGATACTCAACATTCTTAAATCTTCTAACATCCACTAGTTGTTGTCCAAAATTAGTTTCGCTACTCTCATGCATACATTCTACTAGTGATGAAAAATTGCCACAACTAGAACATTGTCTAGAGATACATGAATGTAAATAAAATAATTGTCCATCAGTTCTTTGACAAAATAAACTTGCTACAAATATTTTGATTGATTCAGGTGGCATATCAATACCACATTCCTAGATAAGTATGTTACTATGCAAAACACAACGTATGTATCAAAAAACATCATAATAGTAATGAAATTGCACGTGCGTTTTACAACAACAAGAGACTCTTTGCTTGTTAATTTTCACATACTAGGGCTTGCATTTTTCAAATGATCTTTGACTTATAGTGATATTTCCAGGTAACAAAACTTCATCCAAAAAATTTCTATAAAATTCAGTTTGAGTTGAGTCTAATAGGTGTTTTGGATGAGGGTCACGAATTTTACACCCCTCTCAACTTTAGAACATCTCTAGCATTAGATGATACCCTTGTATTATCATGCCAAAAATTTTCAACCAAAGATTTCACTTCAATATTCAATTCCATATCTGACCTGCGAAGTCTACCACTAAAACTCCATCTTTGGTTGATTGGATCACTTTCAATACTTTCTCTTCTTTTAGCTACTCTAACCAATGTTTTAGGATGCATCTTTAAAATTCCATTAATGTTGCTTACCATCCTTTTATTCAAGGTTGCTTTATTCACTATGGTAGTTGTTATAGCTTGTCGCACCGCATTCTTATCTTTAGATCGACTCATTGTACCAATAGATTCAATGGCACTTGCAACAGTGGACATAGTATGCTTAACAAATTCATCTTTTTTGGATGGTTTCACATAGATGCCTATTTTTTTCATCACTTTTCTCATTTTCCACATTATCATCAATTGCATCATCAGTTGACATTGAATTGCAAGTTTTTTTCGATAAAAAATTCTTTTTATATTCTATTGGCATATGTTCTTATCTATCTCCAAGAAATCTTACTAGGAAGATTATCCAAAACATTTTTTTCAATTTTTATAAAAAAGTTTCCCTGATCTTCAACAATTGGAGGATTTTCATTTTCACCATGTTCAAAAGGATTTTCAGTTTCAACATTCAAAAGAATTTCATCTTTACCAACATGAAGGTTTTCATTTTCATGGACAATTCTATCAATCTCAACATTGGTATATCTAGCTTCTACTAAATCATCAATATGAATATCACCTATAATCACATTATCCATGTCTTGCAAAGAAGGATTTGAAGATGTACCTGGATAATTTGAAGATGTACCTGGATTTGAGGATGTTGTACTTGGAATATTCTTCATAATTATTTCATTCACATCATCATCATCCATAATTGCATCACCTACATCCATTTGATCCCCCAAGGCATCATCTTGAATGTTTGTCTCTTCCATTGTTGTCGATCTAGAAGCATCAGGATTATTCATTTGTCGAATTGTCATTCTTCTATCTCTTTGACGTTTGGCCTCCTTCTCTCATTCTTCTTGAATTTCCTCGACGGTCAATTTCCTCCTTTGTTTCTTCTTTTGACATTGTTTAGACACCATGACTAAAAACTTATGCAGTAGATGCCACCTTAAAAAAATGGATCTAAAATTGCAACAAAAGAGCATCCAAAGGACAACTAGATCATAATATATCATGTAAAAACTCACACATTTGAATCGACATGTTTTATTGTGTTAAATGATCATATATTTATACAATTTCGAAAAAAAAAATTAATGGAAAAACAAAACGGGATCCCATTTTTTTTTCTTTTTTAAATTGCAATATAGAACGGGATCCCATTTTCAACACGGGATCTTGTTCTCAACACGAGATACTATTTGTAAAAAGATTTTTTTGGTGCCCGCTTGTAGGTTTGGAATTAGGCTTGGTAAATGGTTTGGAAAGCCGAACCTGAGGCTCGGAATTGGTTTGACCTGCAACTTCAAGCCCAAATCAAGCTTCATACAAAAAAAATGACTTCAAAAATATATCTGAACACCTAATTCTTAGAATTTTTTTAAACAAGAAAAACCCATTATAGTACACACTATCTAGATTCCAAATATATAAGTTTTTAAGAGAATGGATCAATATTGTTAATTTTAAAATAATTTCTAATGAAAGAGATCCATAAACTTGAAATAACATGGTTTTCTAAAATTTTAATAACTTTTTTGTCTTTAAGTTTTTTGAAAAAAAAATTATATGGCATCAAACTAAAGACAAATCTATACAGTTAAAAAAAAAAATTAAAAAATGTTAAGTTTAGGTCAAATTATGCTTGCCGTACACGTGAATTTTTCAAAACAGTGATTATGCCCAATTAAAAAATAACAAAAAAACAAATATATGGAAAAAAAATTACAAAAAAATATCCTCATCAAAGGTGAGTGAGTTATAGATCTTTTCCCAAAAGGATAAAGAAAAATACTTTCATTCAGGTCAAATTATGCTTGCCATACATGGGCATGGGATGGTCCTAAAAGGTGACTTTTAAAATATAGGTTTTACTAATGCCTATTCAAACTTCCTTATTAAGATCTGGGTATTGAAAAAAATTACATATTTGGAAAGTAGACTTCAAACACTACATTTTTTACTACTGAATTTTTTCAAGAATCATCCTTTAAGTGCCTCAAATATTTTGGTCAAATGGGACGAAATCGAAAACAAAGGGAAAAAACTTCCACTTTTTGGCCAAAAAGTGGACACAACTTCTTGCACTTACCTAGAAGATGAATCATATAAGCAATTTGTATCTACTATTGCCAATGACATCGATTCTATTAGAAAAACAAGTCGATCTAAAGATAATAATGCAACATGTAGAGTTATAACAACTTCTATAGTTGACAAAACAGTTGTTAGTAAAAGAATGTTAAGTGATATAAGTGGCTATTTGAACTTACATTGTAGAACCTTGTCAAGCGCGGCCAAAAGAAGAGACACAATTGAAATTAATCCACTAATCCATTGTTGGAGTTTTAGTGGTAGACCAAAGGTCGGACATGAAATTAAATGATGAAACTAAACAATTAATTGTAAATTTTTGTCATGATAACACTAGAGTTTCATCAAATGCTGATGTTTTAAAGTTAAGGGTGGGATCAAAAAATCGTGATCCTCATCCAAAACATCTTCTTGACATGACTCAAATTGAACTCTTTAAAAAATTTAGTGATGAATTTGTGTTAATGAATTTACGAATTAGTCAAACATCATTTGAAAAATGCAAACCCTGGTATGTTAAAATCAATAAACAAAGAATATCTTGTTGTAAAACTCATGTTTAGTTTCGTTACTATTATGATGTTTTTCGATATATACGTTGTATGTTGCATGTTAATGATCTTGTGTGGGATTGTGGTGTTTATATTCCACCTGAAACTATAAAAGATTTTATTGCAAGTTTATTTTGTAAACCACCTAATGAACATTTATTTCTTTCCAGTTCATGCATTTATGGCCTTTGCAATTTATGTGGGAACTATTCTTTGATAGGTGAATGTTTGCATGAACATGTTTCATCTGAGTTTGGACAAAAAATGGTTGATGTTAGGAGATTTAAAAATATAGAATAGCCTCTAAAGGATGGAAATATGGGGAAACGTTTAGAATTGATTACAAAACAAAATAGTGTGAATGCATTTATCAATGAGTTTAAAAGTCATATTGTTCCAAAATATGTAAAACATTCCCAACATGCCTAATGGCTTGATGGATAGTTTTGCATATGCAAGAACACATTTCTAGTTGGAACAATAGTATTAGCTGTGGATTTTGTAAAATATTATACTCTAAAACCACAAGAGGAAACTCAATCACAATACTACAACTCAATGCAAGTGGCAATATTTGTGCACATTATATATAGACATAAACATGAAAGTACGTAGGATAACAATTTTTTTTTGAGGGAGTATCATTTCTATGTTAGTGATAATCGATTACACTTGTCAGAGTTTGTTCAACATTGCTTCGAGGTATTTCATGATAATCTTAAAGAAAGAGAACTTGACATGAAACAACATATGATATGGTTAGATAATTTGATTTTAAAATAATCATATAATAAAATATCATACATAAGGTTGCTCATCAGATCCTCTAGTAATATCTTGTGCAGTATCAACACCAAATGTAGTGCTAGCTAAGTCCTGTACAAGATCAAATTCAAAGTGTCCAATTAAATCTTAAATTAAGAGTCAAAATAAGATCAAATTAAGCATTACATGTTAAGACCTCAAAGGATGTCGATGTGCATTCAAATTGGCTCTGATAAAAATTATGAGAATAACTTATCCTGATAGTAGTGTCCACCTGCAAACATGCATTTAATGAAATCATATTTATTGAACATATATATGTTTATTAAATAATTTCAAGTTAAGTTACAATGTTTTAAGAGTTCATATTTAATTTATGAATTCTAAGATACATACCATAGATGGTGTCACAGTTGTCACACCCTCTTCTCGATGTGATGTAGAGGGTCCCTCATGACCTGAATCCTTGAGAAAGAAGCATTCAATGTATCAACATGAAAATTTATATAGTATACGATGATAACATTTTAACTTAAAAAGCTAGTACAATGTCTAGATAGAAATTGATACTATACCCCATAAGGTGTGTCGAGTTGTGTTCTAGTAGATGCAATATTGACTCTAATATTAGGTGTAGTCCTTATCTACATAAACCAAATTTATTTAATGAAGTATTAGATTGTATAAATAAAAAACATGCACTTAATTTATACCTATATTTAATGAAGTATTTAAATATTGACATGTACAAGTATATATACCTATAGCTGCTCAAGATGATCATCAGAGCAAAGAAAATCCATATATGTGTTATGCTCAATATGGAAAGCTAATGTACTGAGAGGGGAGGGGTGAATCAGTACTTCAAAACTTGTCTTCAATAATATCTTTACTATTATGCATAAACCAAAAACTGCTACAACATAACATAAAGCTAAAACAAATAGATAACAATCATACATGATTCACTCCATAACACATATATTTTGGTTACGCAAAAACTCTTGGTTAGAGAGAAAAACTGTGGTGGGGATGGCACCCACAACTTCACTACTGCAATAATAAAGGTTGCTTGGTTAGAGCTACATGTTTAGCTATTTCTGATAGCTTAGTCTGTTAGGAGTATCAAGATCTGTTAGATCTACTTTGCTAAAGGATTTTACAACACTTAATCTAAATGTTGCACCTGGTTAGAGGCTTTACAATTTATAGACTTGATTAAAGTCTTTTACCTTGTTAAAGGTTTCTCTTACAACTTCAAAATATTACAATAAAATCATTACAAGTATCTGCAACTTTACATCTAGAATGTTATAGCAGATTCTATGTGCACAGAATAAGATTACCTTGCTTATAGCATACCTCGATAACCCATATAGTAACTCGGTAAACCCTTCTGTTTACTCTGTTCTTTGACTGTTCTCTGAAATCCTTTTCGATGACCTCTGTGTCTCTATAATAGTCATAACACTTAGTGCTTTCACATGTTTTGCTTCATATATTTCTATAGCTTCCTTTCTGTCATGCTACATGTATATATCTGATCTTAATCCATGTTGTATAAATAGATCTTTTATGTCAGTGATCCATTCATTGCTTCAATCTTACAAACATGTTTTATCGAATGAATAACCATGCAAAATATTTCATTGGTTAGATGACCTCAAAATCATACACAATCTTTAAGTGCAATTACCAATTTGATAACGGTTCTATGTGCCTTGATCTTGTAACATGTTCTCATATGTATGTCTAGGTTCAATGAATCTGGTAACACATTTCACTCGGTGTATATCAACTTGGTGTGTCATCTTTGCTGCTCGGTAGACATGGAATGATACTCGGTAGACAGCTCGGTGTATATTGCACTCTAAGACTATTTTCTTCTATAACTGACTGGACTGTGCATACCGACTGAATATTTTGGTAGAGATAACCGGCTAGAGTATATAGAATAACTTTGAACATAAAACTAATGGCAACTTGATAAGTAGTAACAATCTCCCCTTTTGACATTAGTTGAGATGTTTGACAAAAAATACTTTCAAAGTTATAACTCAATAATCTATATACTTGCAAAATTTGACTATACTGACAGTATATATAATAGTCAATGAAATAGTAAATCCATATATACTCCCCTTATCGATATACTGTGCAAAACTCTGATTTTGCATGCTTGGTGATCTACTCTAGGGTACTCTGCTTACTGTTCGGTATACTCCCCCTATATACTACACTCCTTTTGTTTGATACTATACTTTGATGCTTTGAATACTATATCACTCCCCCTTTTTGACAAACATCAAAATTTAGTTACCATTCGGTGGTGGCAACTAGTCAAAAATGGATTTATAATTTGTCTGTGCTTCGGTGAGAGTGACAGAGAGGGCATCCTTTACACTATCCATTAAAGAATTTTGTGCTTGAATATCAGCCAATAATGATATTAAGCCATCTAAAGTGCTTCCTTCTTGTGTAGTAGATAAGTATGTGGCTCGATTGATCTGTTCTTGGATGGATGAAAGATGAGGAAGGAATAATGTCTGAAGTGTCATTATGTCCATCCTGATCTTGTGTTCTTCATTTCTTAGGTCCAATTGTTGAGCCATGAGCTGTTGTAACTTTGTATAAAAATTCTGAACTGAATTGGGCTCGGTGGTCAACTTATTTGAGAGATTGGTGATCTCTTTCTCAATTGCTTCTGTTTTATTTTTGATGTCTTTAATGAATAAAGAAAATGTACAGAGTTTTTGAAATAAATAATGAATGTGCTTGAGTTGAGGGGTCAACTCAGTAATAAATTTGACAAGTTTGAGTTTGCCAATAGCTATAGCTTTCTGTACCTCTTCTATCATTTTTGCAGTGAGCTCCTTGTCTTTTAGCTTGCTCAAATATTCCGATGCATCTACTCCAGATGTCTCTATCTTGGTTAGGAGTTCATCCAGTTGAATGTGGATGGCTGCATCTGTTGACACTATAGCTTTAGGTAGCATATCTATTAAGAGTGCTTTCACCTTCTGAAGTACTTTATTTTTCTTTTGAATCACCATTTGCCTCTCTTGTTTGACCTTTTCTTTGCATAGTTCACCGAAATCAATGAGTGCTTGCCCCTTTAATTTTGATATGTCTACATTGGGCAACACTATTGGTTTTGACAAATCAACTTTAAAACTATGCTTTTTCATCTTCTTATCTTTACCTTTTACTGATTGAACTAAGACAAGGGCTTGTGAGGCTTGATGACCCTCAGTAGGTTGCTCAGTAGAGGAAACACTTTGGTCGGTTTATTTAGCCTCTGTAGAGTCCTTTGGTGTCTCGGTACTTAGTGTCTCAGTTACAACATTTTCAGTGCTAGAAGGTGCTTGAGACATTTGTTCTTGAGTAGTACCTTCTCTTGTTGTAGACTTGTGACCTTCGGTGCCTTGATCTGTATCCTGAGGGGTTTCGGTTGAGACAGGTTGATTGACCGGTGGATAAGGCTGAACTTTTTCCAAGATTGATTCACTGGATACAAGTTTTGCGTATGCATTGCCTTCTATCATTTCCTGTTCCGGTGCCTCTGTATCCATGATATCTTCATCTATTTGAATGCTGTCAGCAGGGTCTTGCTCGGTAACATCAGGATCTTGCTCGGTGACATCAACAATTTCAATTGTAGCTTGCTCACCAGCAACCTTGATTTGAAAGATTTCCTGCCACTTTTCTTTTGTCTCATTTTCTACTTCAATATACAGCCCATTCATCAGTTTTAAGGCTCTTTGTTTGATGAGGAACTTTGTGTGGTAGGTTGTCAGATGTTCTTTTATTTTAGCTACCGACATGTCTGGAAAGAGATGTACCAGACTTCTTTCTCTGATCTATTTCTCTGAGTCCATTGCATACTTCAACCTATTGTCAATATGTAAATATAATTCATTTGGAAGTGACTTAGATAGTTCCAATGGAGCCAATCAAAATTTTAGAAGTGTGCAGATGATAGCTTCTTCAATTTGTCTCTTTTCATCTACATTTCTGGTTTCATACTTAACATACCTGAATCCTCCAAATCCACCATATTCTTTTAGATTAGTACAGAAATTTCCAACACTATGTACATTTACCTTCTTGCTCTTGACAATCTAAAATTTGCTAGCATCTTCAGATTCGGTGTCACTGGACTCTTTTGCCAAAATGAGTCTCCGAGTAGATTTCTTGTAGGCCTTTGTTACCTTGGGAACAGTAACACTCTTTGTTTTCCTACTCAATGAAGCTGCAGATGCTCTAGTGTTAGGTCGCTTTGCTAGAGGAGTTGGTGAGGCCTTTGATGTGTCTTGTTTCTTTCTTTTCAACACTTTTCCCTTAGGCAATTCGATGCTCAGTGTTATAGCTGCCTCTTGGGCTTTAGATTCCTCTTCTGTAATGGCTAAAGTTCCTTTAACAGGTGTGGAGGAAGAGTCTTCTCTGAATTTCTTCGATAATGCCTTTATCATCTTTGTTACCTTTCTTGTAGCTTTGGGTACTACAATGCTCATTTTTACTTTTTCCTTCACTTCTTCATAGGTTCCATACCTTAGCTCGGTAGCATGCCTTGACAATGTGAGAAATGCATCAATTTTCTATTGTGTGATGTCAAAATCAATCTCATATCCCATAGGTGACAAAGATTGAGTTCTTGGTTCCATAGCATTCACATAACAGTAATCAGTGTCTACTTCAAAACATATGGCATCTTTGTATTTCTCCACTAGCTTGGGTGGAATCCGGTACCTGTTATGCATTTTCTCTTGAAACTTACTAAAGTAATCATCCATAATATCATTAAAATTATCACCTAGCTTCTTAATGAAGTCATTGATCTGATGGGTGATTGGTCAGTGTAGTTCCCAAACAACTTTACCAACTGATGGAAAGAATTTTTCAAAATAGAAAAACATGCATACAAGTAGTGATCCAAAATTTAGTGTATTAGCCGAGTTGTTCTTCTTTAGCTTCCTGATGGTGTTCAAATTTTCAAACAGGTTTTTCAGCAACACCTCACAAAGATCAATTTTCATTCCCTTTTTCACAATTTTGTATGCTAGGTCTACTGCTGCACAGGGTACACTGTTTTCCCTTGCCGATTGGATGAAATAGTAACCTATTACTCTAGTGGCAAATTTTAATTCTGCATCAGTGACATTGTTCAGTTTCAATCCTCTACAATTTGATTCCACTCTGGTTAAACTGATCAATTATTTCTGTGATATCATCTTTTGAGCTCGGGCATAATCATAAATAGGGTAACCGATAATCAGATGAATGATTTCCTTGGTAATCTTAAATGGTTGCTCTTCTAGCCACATGAAATCATTGTGAACTCTGCTCAGAACAAACTTGACCCACTAGGGTTTGAACACACGGGGATAGGTTAGGGCTTCAATTAATCCCTTGATCTTAATGTGCTCATACTTGCTATCCAATTTACCATCGGTGCACAATTCATCATAGGTGTCTTTGATTTCAAGATGACCAAGTTCTTCAACACGACATTTGGTGAAGAATCTCACATCCTTGATTAGTAACACTCTATCCGGGATGAGTGAGAATGCGGTTTTGTCATCTAGTTCAGATGCAACTTTGGAAGTTAACAAGTATTTTAGTGAGGGCTTTTCAACATTCTTGACAATGATGGGATCTTGGATCTTAGGTGCCATTTGTAGATTTTAGATAAAAACTAACAAAAGATCCCTAGGGTTTGAGGATTTTCAAACAGTAGATGCTTCACACTTAGCAGATAACAATAACTTGATAAGATCGGTAAACCAGCTTAACAATGCATTGAGATTGATGTAAATACCTTGAATTTTTCTTTGTAGGAGGTTTGATTTCCTTAGATTCGCTTTGCTCTGCTCTCTTGAAAACTTGGTAAGTGAAAATGACTGCGAAAATGCTTTAAGTACACAATATACCTTATCCGGTTTTGTGCATGTTAGGTCAAAGACATTAAATGCGCTCAGTTCCACTAAACTTTCTTCACTTTTTTTTCGCTTTAACCAAGTAGCCAAACTTCCTTCATTTACCGACTTGACAGGTTTCTTGTATTCACCGACTTGACAAGTTTCCTGTATAGTGCTCCAAAAGACTTTGATAGAATTTCAAACTTACTTAATACATCTTTAACTATGCAGATTTTGACTTAAGTACATAATAAAATAGGAACTGTTAAGATTTAACCTTGAGAGAATGCAATCCCTTCATACCTTTACCGATTAATTTGGAATAGGTGCACCTAACTCAGTAGGTAAGGTGCTTTCTTCATTTGACATAATTTCTTTCTTTTTCCAAATCACCTTTAATTTTTCTTTTATTTCCTCAATGTCTTTTCTTGGTTGATCTCTACAATATCCAGCCAAGTGTCCAACTTTGTGACAATGAAAACATGCCATACCAGGATTTCTCCATGATTTTCGGTTGTTCATCCCAAACCTTATAAAGTAGTTGGCAATTATATGTCCATATCTTCCACAACATTCACAGCATATCCTTGTATTGTAATCCCATGGTACTACAGAATACTGTTGGTAAGGATCTGTGTGAGCTCGGTAACCTCTAGCATTTGCTCGGTGTGCAGACCACATATAGTTCTTTTGCTTGTACCAACACTTCTCGGTACTATGTCCATATCTATTGCAATTTTTACAAAACCCTTTGAATTTTGCCTTCTGATAATTGTTAACAGACTTTGTCCTACATTGATTAGATGTGTGACCATATTTATTACAATTGTAACAATAACCTTTGGACTTAGTGACATTCGGTTGCTTACCTTTTCTGATTTGGCACATGTTGGCAGTGTGACCTTGATTTCCACAGTAGTTGCAAATAGGCTTCTTTCTTTTGATGTTCTTCCTATTTCCAACTTGTTTTGATGATTCTCCTCTCTCGGTAGTATGAATTCCCTTCTTGGTAGAGTCTTTTCCTTTGTAACCGAGTCCTGCATCTTTGTTGGGTCTTCTTGTATTCAGTTGCTCATCCAACATCTTTGATGCTTCATAACTCTTCTTCAGTGTTTCTTTGGATTTCTTCTCTGTTACAAGTTCATCGGTCAACCTTGATACTTCAAGTTTCAATGCTTGATTCTCATCATTTTTTAGATTTGCTTCATGATGTGCATAACCTAGTTGATCTGACAGGTTTTGTTGAATTCCAGTCATCCTTGTGATTTCATCATTCTTATCAGATACTAAGGCTTCAAGTTGTTGTTTCTCTCTTTCTAGATCTCTTACTTTATCCTCGGCTGTCCTCAATGCATCAAGATTTTTAGTCATCTATGTGCTGAAATGATCATGTTCTCTTTTCATTGCTTTTAGTTGATCAGCTAGTGCTTTGTTCTTTTCTTTCAATACTCCAATCATTTCTTCAATCTCTTCAGAGATACTATTCTCAGATGATGTCTCAATTTGTTCCACTAACTCTTGAGAGTCCTGCAAATCATCAGATAATCTTCTTCTTACTTTAAGAGATTTTTGCATTTGCCTTTGCATGTCTACAATCACTTGATTTGCATGATACAACTCTTCTTGCAGATACACAATCCTTCGAGATTGTTTATAGCCTTCCATTGATAAGATCTTTCTCTTTAGGTAGTTAAACCCTTTTCCAAGATTGAAGCTCTGATACCAATTGTTAGGCCCAATATGGAAAGTTAATGTACTGAGAGGGGAGGGGTGAATCAGTACTTCAAAACTTTTCTTCAATAATATCTTTACTGTTATGCATAAACCAAACACTACTGCAACATAACATAAAGCTAAAACAAATAGATAACAATCATACATGATTCACTCCATAAAAAATATATTTTGGTTACGTAGAAACTCTTGGTTAGAGAGAAAAACTGCAGTGGGGATGGCACCCACAACTTCACTACTGCAATAATAAAGGTTGCTCGGTTAGAGCTACATGTTTAGCTATTTCTGATAGCTTACCCTATTAGGAGTATCAAGATCTATTAGATCTACCTTGCTAAAGGATTTTACAACACTTAATCTAAATGTTGCACCTGGTTAGAGGCTTTACAATTTATAGACTTGATTAGAGTCTTTTACCCTGTTAAAGGTTTCTCTTACAACTTCAAAATATTACAATAAAATCATTACAAATATCTGCAACTTTACATCTAGAATGTTATAGCAGATTCTATGTGATCAGAATAAGATTATCTTGCTTATAGCATACCTAGGTAACCCATATAGTAACTTGGTAAACCCTTCTGTTTACTTTGTTCTTTGACTATTCTCTGAAATCCTTCTCGATGACCTCTGTGTCTCTATAATAGTCATAACACTTAGTGCTTCCACATGTATTGCTTCATATATTTCTATATCTTCCTTTCTGTCATGCTACATGTATATATTTGATCTTAATCCATGTTGTATAAATAGATCTCTTATGTCGGTGATCCATTCATTGCTTTGATCTTACAAACATGTTTTATCGAATGAATAACCATGCAAAATATTTCATTTGTTAGATGACCTCAAAATCAGACACAATCTTTAAGTGCAATTTCCAATGTGATAATGGTTCTATGTGCCTCGATCTTGTAACACATTCTCATATGTATGTCCAAGTTCAATGAATCTGGTAACACATTTCACTCGGTGTATATCAACTTGGTGTGTCATCTTTGTTGCTCGGTAGAAATGGAATGATACTCGGTAGACAACTCGGTGTAGACTGCACTCTGAGACTATTTTCTTCTATAACCGACTGGACTATGCATACCAATTGAATATTTCGATAGAGATAACCGACTAGAGTATATAGAATAACTTTGAACATAAAACTAATGGCAACTTGATAAGTAGTAACAATATGATGTCATCATACCATCATCTACTGCATCATGCTCAGCTAGAACTGAAGTAGATCCTGGATCAACAATAGGACCTACACACATCTCATGACAACTCGAAACAAATACGTGGCATCCATCGAGGAGCGGATGTCATAAGAGCAACTTGGTCACTCAGGTTAACTATGAGGGAAGTCAAAGCATATAATGTCGAAATGAATGATGTATTCCACACATCTACAGGAATCAATGGAGCAACAAGTGGAACTATGGGTGGATCTGGTAGGGGAATATTACTTTGTGCCCCTAATCTATGTTGTGGCATTCCACGACCAACACCCTCGAATGACTTAATATTAAAATAATTTGGTTTTTGGTGCATTACAAACTCAAAGTATAATTTCTTCAAAAAATATAAAGGGACCTCATAACTAAGATGTAGTGGATAATCAAAAACCATCCACCATCTATCCCAAAAGTGTAGCCATTTCTGGATGCACACACCAGCTAATTGAAATTTTTTTCCAGTTAGGTTGCATTGGTTCTCTTGTTTTTGGGTTAGTAAAATATGGACATAAATGAGCTTTGATTATTTTGAGATCAGTGATTTGCCTATATGTTAAACCATCAGCATAAAAATCATGCAACTCTTTTCATTGTCTATGAAATTTATCTAATTGAGAATCAACAAATCTAACTGACTCGACAACAATTTGCATTGATTTTGCAAACTCTAGAAGATGGGGTGGCGTGATTGGTTCATTTTGGATAGTAGTAATATTTTGTTCAATCACTTGTAGGTTTTCATTAATTCGTTCTCTTAAACAAATTTCATCCAATCTAGGGGGTGGAGGTGGTGGTGGTGGTGGTGGTGGTGGTGGTGGAGGTGGAGGTGGAGGAAGAGGGGGTTGTGGTGGGGGATTTTCACCTAATAATTCATCTATGTCAAAGACATCCATGATAACAAAGAGCTCCTCCATATATAAATATATACATGAATTATATACAGCTCTATGTCAAAGAAGAATCTATTTTAGTTTTAAAAAAAACATTTATAAATAGTAACATTTCTATGTTATTGAATAAGATACACATGAAATTTAATATAATATTGAACTTAAAAATATATACATGTACATACTATTGAATCTTTAAATATAAAATTTGGCACAAAACTTAATAAAAACTTTCAATGAAACTTCATAAATCTATTATATATCCAATTTAATGCATTCATTTCTTGTAAAATGCATGAACTATTAAAATCAATATAAAATATTCCATACATGAACTTGTAAAAAATGTTAAATAAGATCAACATATGGTCAAAATAATGGTGATGTAGTACACATCATATAGGCAAAAGTGACCATGAAATTAAAACAAATGGTCCAACTTGACATCAATGAGTATGATAAAATATTGCTTGTAGGATTAGTAGGACAAGTATGTTCATTAGAAAATGACTCAATACTTTCAAATGAAGTGTGATAGGATCAATATGAAGGATGGGATAGAAAAGAATAGTTAGGATCAAAAGTGATCAATGATTTGAGGCTCAACAATTGTGCAAATATTCAAATATACAAATTATGATAATATGATAAGTATGATATCTAATTTAAAATATTTAATAAGCATGATAGTGGAGTACCATGATGCCTCTAATGTAGGATCAAGCTATGTTATATAATAATATAATATTAATATAAGTAGGATTTCTCGTAAGATACGCCAATGTAAGATCAATAAAGAAGTGGGAAATAAGATGATCCTCCTTAGTGTAAGAATATATAAGGATTGATGATAATTGCTTAAAATAAGATATTTAAATGTAAGATCATTACTCTCTATAAACCAAGATATGATCATAAGAGCAACAAGATAATAGCAATAGAAGATCTACATGTGAGGCACAATCATATGATACTAAGATGCAAAAGTGTGTGATCAAATAGTGATAATCTATTATATTCTCTAAAATAATAGGCATGGCAATAAAGGATTGTAAATAGCATGCTCTTGTTGAAAAAAAATAAAATAATGATGATGTCATTGATAAAAAATAAAAAATAACATGTTTTTAGTAACTAGACATAAGAGTAAGAGATCATATAGACCTAATTATCAGTGTACCTAGATATAATTATATATAAATTGAAGGATATACAAAAATGATCTAAAGTGATAAATTGCCCAATGTATGAACATAAGATAATACTTTAAGAAGATAGATTAACCAATATATAAACATAAGATAATTCTTTAATAAGATAAAAAAAAACACTATATAAACATATGTGAAGCAAATAGTCTTGAAGATCATAAGATAGAACAAAGATTAAAGTATAAGACATAAATCATTATGAGAAATTAGTAGTTATTAATAAAGATTAGATAATATAAAAATAGGAGATAAAACATATGAAGTAAAAGTAGGAATCATGAAAGGAAATGAAGTGACAAAATAGTAAACATGCCCTACAAGTGGGGTAATAGAATATGAAGTAAACATAAAAGATTAAATTAAACATATATGTTCCCAAAGTGGGAGATAAGACATAAAGGAGATAAATAGCTACCAAAAGATAAAGTAGATGTGAAAAGTGAACAATATGAAAGATAAATTATGAATGAACATTCACTTTGTTGGTGCATAATTATTTTCTTGTATTTAGCTAACTATTGTTTTGCATATTTGGACCTAGGATAGGATAAGATTACTTGGGTAGATATCTACCTAGGTAGGCATCACATGTTCAACTCATACTCCCTACTTTGGTAGAGATGTGGATATATGTTACTCATCTTCTAATTTTTTTTGTATGGATGTTTGTGTACATGATAGTTTTTTCTTTAATTTCTATTCTTTTAATAAATTTTGTTTAAAATTTCTAAAATTGTGTAAGAGTTCTCTGTAAAGAGGATTTTATATATTAGAATTTTCCTAAAACATGTCTCAAAATAATTAAAACACTTGAATCAAGGTAAAAAACTAGGAATGTGGGATACATCATATGGATGATGACAAGGATGGTTGAGAATAAAGATAATTTGAATGGATTATGGTATACTCCTAAGTGTAGGGTACTTTTAAATAATATATTATACATGATCCAAGAAATTGGTCTTCATCATGGTACTTGTCCAAGGTATCATAAGAATGGTTTTCACCCATGAATAAACAAATTATGTTTACTTTTCTCTCTTTTTTTGATTTTTATGCAAGACCAAATCCTTTAGGTGTGGATATGTTAAATGATATGCAGGATATTTATAAGTTTGTAAAAATCCTAGCCAAAAAATATAGGACACCAACTATGGACCTATTATGCAATGTCATGGCATAATAGAACTTATTATGCTGTCATGGCATAATAGGTCCTATTATGCAATGACATGATATAATAGGTCCTATTATGCCATGACATGACGTAATAGGTCCATAATTAGTCCTATCATACTAAGTAAACATGTCGAATTAGTACTTCAGTGTTGGAGATGAATTAGATGATGAAGTTGGCAATTTGAGAAAATCATGTCATGTCATGGCTTAATAGGTCCTATTATGGACCTATTATGCCATGATGGCATAATAGGTGGACTATTATGCAATGTCATGGCATAATAGGACCTATTATTCCATGATGGCATAATAAGACCTATTATTCCATGATGGCATAATAGGTCCTATTATGCCATGACATGATATAATAGGACCAACTATGGACCTATTATGCAATGTCATGGGATAATAGGACATATTATGTCATCATGGCATAATAGGTCCATAATTGGTCCTATCATACTAAGTAAACATGTCGAATTAGCATAGTTTTAGTGTTGGAGATGAATTAGATGATGAAGTTGGCAATTCGAGAAAATCATGTCATGTTGTGGCTTAATAGGTCCTATTATGGACATGTTATGCCATGATGGCACAATAGGTGGACTATTATGCAATGTCATGGCATAATAGGACCTATTATGCCATGACATGATATAATAGGACCAACTATGGACCCATTATGCAATATCAAGGCATAATAGGACATATTATGCCATCATGGCATAATAGGTCCATAATTGGTCCTATCATACTAAGTAAACATGTCGAATTAGCATAGTTTTAGTGTTGGAGATGAATTAGATGATGAAGTTGGCAATTCGAGAAAATCATGTCATGTTGTGGCTTAATAGGTCCTATTATGGACATGTTATGCCATGATGGCATAATAGGTGGACTATTATGCAATGTCATGGAATAATAGGACCTATTATGCCATGATGGCATAATAGGTCCTATTATGTCATCACATGATATAATAGGACCAACTATGGACCTATTATGCAATGTCATGGCATAATGTGTCCATAATTTATCCTTTTATACCATGACATGACATAATAGGACCATAATATGACCTTTATGCCATGACATGGCATAAACCTAAGCCTAAACTTTGATATCTAAAATTTGAAGAGTAATGTTAATTACTTGTAAGGTTATACTAATAGTGGTAACTTTTGTATTGCCTGATGAGGATTAAGAACAATTTTGGTACATATGTTCAATTTAAGGAATTGGAATGGTGGCTCGCTAGAAGTGGTTAATTTTTTTTTGTTTTTGGTTGAAAGGCCCAATACCTAAAAAAATAATTCCTTGAAACATTTAATGGTCCTATTGTGCCATTTCATTTGGTTTGGATTTGGTTTTGATTTCCATTTAGTTTTGGTTTTGTTTTAGTTTTGGTTTTGATTTTGTTTTGATTTGCTTTTGGTTTGGTTTTCATTTTCGTTTTGATTTTGTTTTGATTTGGTTTTCGTTTTGATTTCCATTTAGTTTCGGTTTTGTTTCAATTTGGTTTTCATTTTGATGTTTCTGAGATATATTGTATCTTGTAAATTCGATATTTTGTTTTGTTAACTATCTAGGTTTGGTTTTGATTTCTAAATTTGTTGATTAGGGTTTAGGGTTAACTATTGAAGAATATTTCAGATCAAAATTAAGAATTTACAAATGTAAAAATAAGTTTATTTATAGTCTATTTAAAAAAAAAAAACTAAAATAATACCAAAAAAATCCAAATAATACACAAAAAAGTAGGAAAAATATAAAAGAAAATTACAAAATGTGAAAATAGATGATTGAATGTTTACCTGGGATAGTGGTGGAGGCTTGAAATGGAATCCATAGCATAGGGGCCCAATTTTGATCTCTTGTTCTCACTTCAGCTCCAGGGTGAAAATGAAAAAATTCGCCCGAAAAAAAGGGGAAAATATGATTTAGAAACAGGGGCCTGTTTTTAAAAAATGGGCCCCCGTTTTGTTTAAAAGCGGGCCCCCATTTTAGAAAAAAATGGGGGCCCATTTATTTTCACTTCAGGCCCTCACTACCTTTCAGCTTGGGGGCCTGAAGCATAAACAGGCCCCCGTTTTTAAGAGTGCATTTTCCAATGCACAAACTTCCGCAAATTTGTGACTCATTACCTTGCACTTGCCCTTAACTCTGTGGTAAATAATTATTTATTTATTTTTTTCAAAGCATAATTACCTTCATCACATTACTACTTTCAATAAAAATGGTTACTTCTTGTTTCACTTGCTTTTATCTCTCTATAACAAACCTTCCTCCCTCTTTAGAATAACCATACACTTTCAATAGTTTAACAAAAACCTTAATATTTCTTTTTTTTTGGTTTTTGATAAATTTGTTTGATCTAGTTAAAAACCTTCTTCATTCACAATATGCTATAAAGAACATCACTCTTTTCAACATTTCTATTTTTTTTATCTTAAAAATTAATTATTAACTAACCAAACATAAAACATAGTTTATTAAACTAACAATATTAAATAGTTATAAATTATTATTTTGCATCATAGACTAATAAGAAAAAAAAATTTGACATCTTTGAAAAGAATGTGGAAGTTGTTCCCACTCAATCTCTCACTGCAACTTGTGTGATTCGTGCTCCTATCCATGTGGCTTCTTGAATTATGGGTGCAGATGGCTCTTCCCACATAGCCTCAACTTTGGTTCTTGTGGCCCCTAAATCCCTTGCCTCATGTGTGGCCCCTATTTTCACAGCTCATGTAGGCCTAGTTTCCTACTACACAACCCTTATGTTCATGGCTCCTTCTATGGTTATTAGGTCTTCTCTAGTTCTCTAAGGGATTCTGGTACCTAGTATCTCAGAAGACCTTCTAGAGACTATTCCTTTTCCCATGCAAGGGGTCTCTATTGCAGTCAACTTGAAGGGTGTTAGGGTTGCCCGAACTTGTTCTAGCCCCAATACCTTTTTCTTTATCTAGATTATTCAATTTTGTTGAAACTACCAAGTCTAGTCCTTCTCACCCTCCACAGGTGAATCGACCTCTTCCTTGTGCCAAAATTTCTCTCATGATTATCTATGGAGCAGATGTAACTATAATGAGGACTTCTACCAAAGGTGTGGCTTGTTGTGTCATTTTTCTAGCCTGTCACCTTTTCCTCCTAATCTACACAACATGGTCCTCACTTCTAGGAAGTCTCTTATGATTGGTAAGATCAAGGTATTCTCCTATACCAAAGGTTTCTTTATTCCATGCTTTATTTCTTTTAATGATCATGATTTAGTGCTAGGTCAACTTTGGGCCTAGGAAGAACACTCTTTGTCCATTAAACTCTAGTCCATTTCCTTCAATCCTCTCACCAAACTATTTCATGTTTGTCCAACGTAGTTTAGATTTCAAAATCTTCCATTCAGTTTTGGGAGGAGTCTTGTTATGAGTCCATCAACAACTTTGCTGGGTATATTTTAAAGGCTGATGACTCCACTTCTCACATGAGTCATTCGACCTTTGCTCGTATTTTAGTTAACATTGACATCTCCAAAACCCTTCCAAGAGATGTGGTTTTGATGTTTGGGGATTGGTCTTAGACATAACCATTGGATTATGTGTTGCAAGGTGTGCGCCCTTGTCGCCTCCTGTGGATTCTATATGTCTAGTGGTTGTATCAGGGATTATTAGGTCGATCATTTGGTGCAATGGGAACCACACTTGTAACAAGTGGTATCAGAGCTTGCTCACAGGTTCAAACTCCTCACTTGCGCTGAGGGGGGTTGTTGCAAGGTGTGTGCCCTTGGTCTCCTTGTGGTGTGCAATGCAACACTCATCTTTGTGACATGGCTTAACTACCTCCTATGGATTCTATAAGTCTAGTGGTTGTATTGGGCATTAATAGATCGATCTTTTGGTGCAACGACAACCACACTTGTAACTTTATGAGCTGCTATTGGTCACTTGGCTTCAGACTACTCTCTTTCACATTGGAAGAGAACTACTCCATGGTGGAAGAATGCTAAGGAAGATCACTTGACAATCAAGGTTCCTTCATCTTTTGAGGCTTGCTCTTCCCATAATCCTAATGAGTGTCTTGTCCTGGATGTGGCATTGTTGTGTCCAAAGAACCCTACTGCGATTCCTCCTCCTACTTTGTGTTCGATCCAACTCGCTATGGGTGTTTCCCCACAACTTTTGCCTCCTCCTATGGCTCATGACTAAATTCTGCCTTCTAATATTGTCCCCTCTTCAGTTGTTGTTGATCTCATAATAGACATTCATCTCTTGTCTCTTATATAATGAGGTTGAGACAATAGTATCACTTGGACTATTATTTGTAGGAGGAAAACTCTTTCTCCTTCTTCCCTTACTCTTTTAGATTTGGTGAAATAGAATTCAAAATGGAGACCCTTCTTTCTTGTAAGTTCCTAATTTCAATCAAAAGATTTTTCTTTTTCTGAATCCAACTTCTCAGGAGATTCGCTATTTTTAGCTTAATAGATATTCTGTTATAGATTCGAGCCTTTTTTGTATTTGCCCGATCAAAAACAAGAAAAATATATAAATTGAATGGAAAAGTTAGAACATGCTCCTCAAAGTGGAAGTGGAAGTGTGTAATATAACGAGAGTAGCAATGGGCAGAGGTCATTGTTATAGTAAGTTGTAAAAATAAAGTCACACATCAATGAAGCGACAGAAGTGTTGTGAGAAGCAGCTACCTGCTACTTGTCTATGTCTTGTTTAACAACTAGTTAAGCTGTGGAGCTGCCACATATCTAAGGGTAAAATCAGAGCAGCTACTCCTTCCATGTCACAATGAAAATTATGTGGGTACCTATAATTTCAGAAAGTAGGACAGCTACCTAACAATATAGTCTGAACTGCTGACTTCAAAATAAGTTATAAATGGCCGGAGGTGAGGTGTCCCTCAGGTCTGTAAAGTTTCCTCAAAAATAAAATTTTAAATTTGGTCATATACAAACTTTGGATAAGAAATAATCAAAACAAATTTGATTGATCTCGTGCTCAAAGTACTTGACAATTGATCGGAATAGTTTTGCTACCTATAGGCAAAGACTATAGGTAATAGTTGTTCTAGCTTGGAATCTGACAGCAGTACAAATAAATCAAATCTATTGTCCCCTATTGACCATTGAAACAATAATTACGACTATTATGAGCCTCCGCCTCAAGTTTATCTGCTTTGCTGAGGATAAATCCTAGGAATATAGATTACAGATCTAGGGAAACAGTAATCGAAACTTAAAAGTTATTTCCATAAACTGTAAAAAAATCCCACATCCTGCATACCTATCAAAACAAAAATTTCACATTTATTGGCGAGAGACGGTCATATACATGACGAAAGATGCATACGCAAAAAATGCAAGAGTCATGGACATTAAAGGCACCGTCTTGAGTAAATTGAGTTATTTGAGATGAATGTTCAAGGTGCAAATGTTCAACGCATGCGCTTTACCATATAAAGAAATACGTGCAAGATTATAATTCCAGGCGCATTAGTTGAGAAGAATGTAGGAAGTCTTTAATGACGTTTCCACACTGAGAGCTTTAATCATCCTCTGTCTCTGTTGACATCTTGACATCTAAGAATTCAGTCAAATCATATAATGGATTGTGGAATTTTAGTCGTTGAAAATAAGAATTTATTCAAAAATTTAAAAATATTATATTGAAAAATTCAAAATTTTGTATGACAATATTAATCAATTTCTATTTCTATCGATATATTGACATGGAAGAACTCACTCAAATCAATAATATTATGAATTGTGGAAATTTAATGTAAGAATTCATTCAATGGTGAAAATTTATTTTGTTTCATTAAAAAATTTAAAATTTATTTTATAGTAAAGATTGATATTATGTACAAAAAGATTAATTAATAATAAAAATTTTATTGTATATTTAAAGATTAAAAAATATGTTATTTTTCAGATATCAACATTTAAGGGAGAGGACATCATAGTTATGATGATTTTGAGTAATCAAACCTTGATACATTAGTCATGTGCAACGCCCTTAAGATAAAGGGTGGTGAATATTATGAATTAAGTGCCAAATAATCGTCTATTTTTTGTAATCATGCATTAGCAACACTCATTTTACACAAATAATAAATTGTGAGAGTTAGTTCCCCAAAGAATGCTCCAAACATTTTGTCTTAGAATGTGACATGGGCTCATGATGTGCTCCAAATTCCCTCTCTTTATTAACATGAAAATTCTTCAATAAAATATCCCAAATTTATGATGTAAGTGCTTTATACTAAACATAAGCATTTGATATGCAATCTTCGAGTGAGGTTTCTACTTCTAGACTCTCTTCTACCCACTTTGTGAATTACACTTGTTGAGAAAATTATAGTGTGTATAACAACACAACATAAGACATATTTGGAAGGAGATCATGGAGTCAAAATAGAACACCCAAGTTTGCAAGTAGATAATGTTGTGCTTATGACAAGTGGAAGAATTATGCTATTTTTACTATGTAATGATTACATATACTAATTTTATTTATGGGGTGCTTGAGATGGTTCTCTTGTAGGTCTTCTAAAACTATCAAGATTAGTTTATATTTTTTGTTGGTAATATTCTTGTAAATTATTTCACTATAATCCACTTGTAACTATGTTTATTTTAATAAATAATGCATTGGGCTACTTTCGAGTGTAGGGTTTCTCTCGAAAAATTTCCTCAAAAAAGCCTATGTTGTGGTATGATTTTGTTAATGTTTTAGACGTGTTTATTCTTTCTATAAGTAGAAAGATCTAGAATTTGTATGGTACATTTCTATTGGATTAGCTTACATATCTTTCTTCCTTTCACATACATGTATGTGAATTAAAAAATCTGTTCAACAATAGTGTGCATGTATTGAGAATAAATAAGCATGGGCATACATATTAAATTAATTTATCATAGCATTTGATCAATGATATATAAAATGCTAAAATAATGCATTATGAATGAGTATCTACCAAGAAGCCACAAAAGAAATAATAGAATGAGCATACAATCCATCATAAATGGTTTATAACTTCATTACTGAATAATTAAATATTTAGTACAAAAATCAATCTTAGGCTAAAAGAAATTAGCCCATGCTACCATAAATGTCATTTAGCACAGAGGATATAAACAAACCCACCATGGTAGAATATGCCTTAACATAGAATCTATTATGTACTTACTAAATCCATCTCACGAGATGGGCATACCATAGGTAATCATGAAAGCTTTGTTGTGTATAAGGCTAATGACTAATTTGATGGTAGTGTTCAAAGTAGGGTGATGAACCTTTTCAATTAGTGCTAGCGTAATTTATCTTCTATAAGGGCTATACATAGTCACTACACATGCAGAAATAAAAAGCTTGTGCCGCAAGTTTGAAAAGGTAGTAGGTTGAAAGACACAATTAAAGCACTATGATATGACATGCAATATCATTTAAAAATATTGTAACTCTCAAAGCAAAGTCCAATTGCTCTCCATTGGTTGGTACCATCAAATGAACCCTTTATGTGAAGAAAAGATTATAGAAAACTTAAAAATTGATAAGAGAGAATTTATTAGGACCTATAAGTCCATATGCTACTATTAATTGTATTGTTAATGCAAAAAAATATATATTATAATGAGCTATCAATATTTGTACTTGCCTTCTTATTTATTTGTTAATCAATAAATTTTATTTAACAATTATCTAAATGGGGTGAAAACTTAAATTACCAAAGATTAAGAATCCTACTTTATGTCCAATCCAAATAGTAATGCAATACATCATTATTTAATTTTAAAATGTATATATTTACCCTGAATAAAATAAAATAAAATATAATGATATAATAACATGTTAACCAAATTTAATTACAATAGTATCTTGCTAAGACAGATACTAATAAAGAAAGACAATTTTAATTCCATTGGGCCAACCATTTTCACTGTACATGTGGAAAGCCGAGGAACTTAATATGACGCGAGAAAACACAATACGTGACATACGAGTGTACAGAACATTTTACATCCGAGTAAAAGTTACTAAAATCTGCATTATCAGGTACAGAGAAAATCCATCAAGTTTGAACAGAGTAATGGGGTTTTAGCTCACCTCTGAGATGAGCGGAATTTTTACCTTTGCTTCTTACAGAAGCAGGAGAACGAGAGGAGAGAGAGTTCGATGTCGAAAGCATTTCAGACGACGATGACTCCGCATGAGAAGTAAGACCGTCGCTATACACAGCTACAGGCAAATTTCGGGGAACATATGGCAATTCAGTATCAAATTTCAATATCTTCAACACTTCTGTCATCGTGGGTCTCGCTTTTGGGTCTGGATGGGAGCACAACAATCCCACCAGCATCACCACCTCCATTTGCTTACTATTGAAATTTCCTTTAAGCTTTTGGTCTGCCGCATCCAAAAGGTTCCCTTGTCCATGCAAATCCCAAACCCAGGCTACCAGTCTACATCTATGTTCATGCAAAGTGTAGTCAATGGGTTGCCTTCCGCAGGAAATTTCCAAAGCCAAAGCTCCAAAGCTATACACGTCTGATTCTGGGCTCGCTTTTCCTGATTCTATATACTCTGGAGCTAAATACCCACGTGTTCCTGCAACAACGGTTGTACGTGAAGCCGCATGACCAGATTCTACCAGTCTTGCCAAACCAAAATCCCCCAGCTTTGCATTGAAATATGAATCCAGCAACACATTGCTGGCCTTAACATCTCTGTGCACAACACACTGATCCCACTCCTCATGAAGATAAATAAGAGCAGAGGCTAGGCCACAAGCAATGTTGTACCTTGCATCCCAATTCAAACAAACCTTATTTTCATCGAACAGATATTTATCTAGACTTCCATTTGGCAGGAACTCGTAGACAAGAAGCAACTCACCTTGTTCATGGCACCATCCCAAGAGGCGCACAAGGTTACGGTGTCTCAGCTTACTAATTATGATAACCTCTGTAATGTACTCCTTTTTCCCCTGCTTCGATTCTTGGGATATTCTCTTTACGGCCACGGCCTCATTTGTTACAGGCAAGGTGCCTCTGTAGACAGATCCGAAGCCGCCTCCTCCCAGCAATTCATCTTCGCTGAAGTTACAGGTAGCGGCGCTTAGTTGAGCATAAGAGAACTTACGGGGGCCTTGAGCAAACTGTTCGTCTAGCTCTATGTTTCCCTCTTCACCCTCGTATTCCCGCCTCGTTTCTCTGTGATTGAAATACCATATCTTGCCAATAAACAACAGAAAGCAGATAACCAGGAAACAGACGGAGGACGATATCAAGATAACTTTTACATGAGAAGGTTTCTTGCTACTCTTTTGTGGGCTTTCATAAGGAATCATGGTTGGAGGTTTTAGATTGGAGGAAACTGGATATGTGGGAACGTTACTGGGAGGGAGAGCAGGAGATATTTCACCCAAGAATGCAGAAGAAAATTTCCAAGCATAGATTGTATGGGTTTCGGCTGAAATTCCAGTGGATGCAGAGAGACCAACCCTGACCTTTTCTGGTACATAGTCACGCAGATCTATGGGATAAATCAATATTGGGCTTCTGGGTTTAGAAACATCATCACCATAGTTATATAGAAGAAATACCTTTATCTCCATTGTGAGCCCATCGTAATCCACCCAGGCGTCCCAAGCTTCTCCATTGCAGAGAGTATTGTTCTTGAAACGGCCTTCGGAGCTGAGTGAAATGTTTGCCACGGAAATGACTGAATTGACGTCTATTCCCACATGGTTATCATCAGGGTCATATTCTTCCATGAATGTGTCGAACTCGACGGCCACTATGCAATTCGATGAGTTCCCATCTCTAGTTTGGTCAAAGAGGCCCAGCCATTTGCCACTAGCATCCTTTGGCGGTTCATAGTGCAGAGGGGCAATGAAGAAAGTGAGACCCTCCCCGTCGCATGACCCCACTCCTGTTGAGCTGTCGCTGGCTTTACTGACAGTGAAAGATGAAATATCGCTGAGGTTCTCCATAGCAAACTGAAAATGTGCTGTAAAACTTGCGAGGGCTCCAGATGACTTGTCCCATAGAGGAACCGGTTTATTGTAAATAGCCCAGCCTGCGCTCCATGCAAAGTCATCCATGGCGTCAGCTGTGGTAAGTTGTAATTCATCCCAATGAAAGTAAGCATCAAAACCTAACTTGATATCTGTTGGGGGAGGGAAAGAAAAGCTAATGTTGCCTGCGCATGCCATATAAGAAAACAGAGTGACGATCAAGGAGAAGAAATGGAAAAACGTCCAAGCAGAGTTATTTGCCATGCGAGTATTTTCGGAATTACATTTTACTTACTCAGAGTATATCCCTCTATATGTAGACAGCCCCTCTATTCTAGGTAATTGCTCGTGGAAAGAATTCTTGAATGTCGCAATGTGAAAAGAGGTAAGGGGGATTAATGTGCTCGGTACAGATTTATTAATGTTTCTCCCTCTAACCATGCTTTACGACTTCCTACGGTCTTCAAAACAGTACAGTACATGGAAATGTCTACGAATCTTGCATTATTTGCCTATGCATTATTCGTCATGTGTATGATCATCTCTTGCCGTTACAATACCAAATTTCTCTGTCGATAGGTATGAATTTCTTAGTCTGTGGAATAACTTCTAAGTCTATATTAGTGTTTAGATTGCACTAAAATAATCTATAATCTACGGTCCTTAGATTTATCCTCACCAGATCGGATAAGGTTGAGTCAGAAGCTCAATCTCATAGAACAGTGTGATTGACTGTGGTCGTAATTATTATGTCAAAGGTGGACGGCGATAGTTGATGTAAATTATTTGTACTGGTGTCAGCAAGGCGTTTATTCTCATCTTCCAAGCTATAGAACCATTATTACCTAGTCTTTGCCCTACATCAATTTTCAAGTACTCGAGCACGAGATCAATCAAAGACTTGTTTTCATTGTTTCTTATTCAAAGTGTATATGACCAAACTTCAAATTTTCTTCACGACGATATTCTACTTCTTATCAGTGCCTTAAATGTCGTTTGAGACAGTTACAGGGACACCTCAGGCCATTTATAATTTCCTATGCAGTCAGAATGTCAGACTATATTGCCAGGCAGCCATGGTACTTTCTAAACTTCTGGGACGGACATATTTTCAATTACATGCGGATATCTAGCATTATATCTAGCAGAGTACAAAGGATTTTTCAAAAAAAATCTGATTGTCTCATTTTCAATTCTCGGACATTGAATAGGTGGCAGCTCCGCAATTTAACCAGTTGTTAAATGGTGATATCAACACGTAGCAAGTATAGCTTCTCACCGTCCTCCTTTTGTTTCATTGATGTATGTATGTATGTAAACCCACCAAACATACAAAGTCGGCACAGGCAAAAAAATAAAATAAAAAAATAATAATAAATCAAGTTCATATTTAGAGGTGCCTAAACTGTCCAGCTGAAAGCCAAGGGATACAGTTACCCGGCTTTTGCACAAACCAACACTCCGACCAAATGCACCAAAGAAGACCACAACAAGCACAAATGCAAAACCGAAACAAATGCACTATACTGCAAAGTGTGGAACAACTTGTCAATCTTCTATGTATACATCCATGTGCTTGAGTGCATGTCTATTTATTCATTTATAACTAGTGCATGTCTATTTATTCATTTATAACTACTTGGACCAATTATATCTATAGATATAAAGTTGTAGCGTGTCACTCTTTTATGTATGCATCCATGTGCATTAGTGCATGTCTACTTATCTGTATATACCCACTCAATTATATCTATATACATAAAGCTATACAGAGAAGATTCTTTCTTCCTCTAGTCCCTCATGTATGTACATACATACATGAAGTTATTATTTTCTAGATCATTAAATTATCACATTTATCTATTTATCTACCTTTACCATTTCCTAAGACATTTTCAATCTTTACTTTCCACCCTATTATAAACCATTACACACTTATTTATCCATTCCACTTTCCATTCATCACACTCACTTGGAAAATGTGGGATAAATATTTATCCGTAACTAACTTCTATATCCCACATGCATCCCTCGGTTGGTCTTTCCTATGAGGATATCTATAAAAATCATTTGCTCCTCACATAGGCCTCTTTCTCGCTTCTTGAAATTCAGGCATTATGAGTTCTCTTTCCTATAAATTCCAAATGCAGAATAGCGTACTTGTTACAAAGATGAAAGAGATTGATTTAATCATTGCAATAATATAGTTCATATGTTCTGTCTATCCTTGTTAAATTGCATATTCTGAAAACAATCGGAAATGCAATTTACATTCTGTGCATATTCTGCTATCATTGCATACTTTGAGGTCTCAATTCTTGGAGGCATTTTCTGTAACTATTCATGTACTCTGTATAGGCTTGCAAATTTCAAATGGTTCATGTGCATTGTTTTTAACCATGTATTTCAACATTTAAATAACTACACGTGCCTTGTCCATGCTATCACTTTTTGCATTAGTTTCAATAAACATATTGCTTGGAAACGTATTCTGCAAGCATGGCATTCTTTGAAATAGCAGTGCATTTTTAATCAGTTCACACGCCTTGCCTATGCTTCATATTTTACATTCATATTTGCCAAAGCATTTCCAATGCCTTATTTCTGTGTGAGGCATTTCTTTTAATAGAAAAAACTCCTTGTCTATGCTCTCATTGCAGTTGATTGATAGTTTTGAATTAGAAAAAAAAATAAAATCCGTTTGAGGCGTTTTATCAAATAGTTCAACATTGGCATTCTGTCCAACAGTTCTTGTGCCTCGTCTAGTATGCATAAACATTGAAAGCATTTATTTTTTATGGTTAATGTGCTTTGGCTATGCATAAACATTTGCATTTTTTCCATATGCCTTTACAAATCATTTTCTCAAAAGTCTCTAAAATTTCTTGCATGGTCGGTTTTGAGGCATACCGTGGGACTATTCGCTTGCCAGCCACTTGTATTGTACAGGCCATGTAAGATCTTGCAATCATTGCAATTGGTGAGATTGCATTCTTTTGAGGCATTTGGTTAAGAGCTTGTGTGTCTTTATATGTGTGTATATTGATTTGTTTTTAGTTTGTCAAATTTGTTTTGTTTTGTGGGCATGTCTTTGTTAGTAAGTTTGTGTTTGATAGTTCAATAGTCTTTTGTTAGTTCGGGTTTTGATTTTGTGTTTGCTAATGTTTGTAAGTTAATGTTTTGTTTGTTTGTGTGTTAGATTGTTTGTGTGTTTAGTTAGTATTGATTCTTTTGTTAGTTGTCCTTGATAGTTATATTAGTTTTTTTTTTGTTTGTTTATTGTGTTAGTTGTTTGTGTTGTTTGTTTTGTTAATTTGTTAGTTGTTGTTAGTGTTTTGTTTTGTTATCTTTGTTGTTTGTTAAGTGTGTTTGTTAGTATAGTTAGTAGGTTATTTGTTTTTGTCTTTGTTTTTGTTTGTTTTGTGTTTTTATTTTTGTTTGTTAGTGTTTATGTTTTAGTAGTTAGTTAGTTTATTATTATTTATTTTTGTTCTAATTGAATAGTTGGTAAGTGATTGTTTGTGTTAGTTTGTAAGATTAATTTGTGTGTTTAGTTTGTTTTGTGTTAGTAAGCTTGGTTGTTAGTTTTCTTTTGTTGTTAGTTTTGTTATTATGTCTTGTTAGCTGTGTTTAAAATGTTTTGTTAGTTTGGCTCTTTGTTTGTTTGCTTGTCAGTTTTAGTTTTGTCCTTGTTAGTTGTTAGTTTGTTTTCTTTGTTTGTGAGTGTTGTGTGTTGGTTGTTTCTGTTAGTGAGTTAGTGATTTTGTTAGCTTTTGTTGTGTGTTTTATCGTTAATTGTTTGTTATTTTTAGTTGCATTATTTAGGTGGTTTGTTAGTAAAGTCTTGTATTGTTTGTTTGTGTTTTTACTTTGTTTTGTTAGTAAATTTTATTGTTTTAGTTTAGTTTGTTTTTGTGTTATTTTGTTAGTGGTGTTAGTTTTAGTGTCTTATCTTTGTTACTATTTTGTTAGTTTGTCTTTTCTTTTTTTTTTTATCAATAGGGTCTTTGTTTTTTACTCGTTAGTGCCCTCTATTAATGTCTTTTGTTTGGTTTTAGTGTATCTTCAATTTTCTTGTTAGTGAGCTTTTGTTAGCAAGTTGTCTTTTATTTTTATTTTGGACTAATCTTGCGGGGCTAACAATTTGTGCAGGGCATCCATCCATCACTTGTCAAAGGTCATATTATGAAACTACTAACTTGTGTGGTGTAAAATGTTTGTTGAAGAAACTGTGATTTTGAAACAAACTGATTGTCTTTTTTTTTACATTTAATCACATTTCAATTTAGTGCTTAAAATGAACAACTATCTTTTGTGATTGGTGCACTTGCACAACTATAGGGTGGACCCATCGTTACATTGAGTATCCTCTCCCCTCGCCTTCGTGGATCTTGGGTGTAAGAGAAAAGTGATTAACAATGCCTATTTTTTATTTTGTAGTAGATGGATACCTTGATATCATCACCTCACAAGGGTACTTTAAATTTGGATGCATTGGTGATATCCTCTCTCCCAATGCAATCTTGAGTGGGTTTTCCAAGCCACTATATAAATATACTAGTTAGGAGGTTGAAGTGTTGAGTGAGTTCAACGTATGTGGAGGCCTTCTCTGCACTGATAAGATCAATTAAATCCTGAAGTGGTTTGCTTCGATAATTCATCATTGGATTGGGATCCCTCAGAATATCACTAGACACCCTGCTTAGAAGCCTACCCTATTTGCCTTGGTGTGGCGATTTTTGTGCAAGGGGATAGCTAGTTTTCCCCCAAGATACTCAACATATGTATTTCATTGAGATGAGATAGAACTTTTCGGTTTTGTATAGGCTATTTATGGCTTTCTGGAAAAAAGGGTGATTAGGTTATGCCTCCAAACCTAGCCCCCCCTACCTATCCTCTCTCGCAAATCCAAGATTGGTAAACACTCCTTAAGGTCCTGAGCATTCGAAGTGAAGAAATACCAAGCTATGGGCTGGATCATTCACATTGTGAACCAATTGATCATAGCTTTTTTTCTTCAAGTGTTTTCGATTGTGTTGAGACTAGTGAAAAATTGGCCTTAAGGGGCTACTGAACATACACATTATGTTTACACTGTTACCTTTTAGACATTTAGACATTGTGTTCTCATGCTTGAGTGTTTTCTTGTCATAATTGGTCACAACAAACAAGGAAATTCAATCACAATTATTCAAAGATCAACCAAACTTGTCATAGTATTAGAACTTTGCACATTTGATTAGTGATCCTACACTTGAGAACATTACACTTTAGTGAGAAAATTGAAAATGTAGACATATCTTTCTTTCTTGGCATCATCTTTCCCATTGTGATCTTTTAGGATTTGAGTCATTAGTTCTTACATATCTAGAGTCACTCCGTCAGTCATATCCATTTGCATGACCTATTAGTTTTCATCCTAATTTTCATATGTATCATTGCTTAAATAAAACTCTTATCTTGCATCTAGGTTACTCTCCTTGGCCTATCAAACTTGAGTTAGGAATCATATCAGTGTCTTAGAATAAGGTAACTAGCTTGGAGTTCATCATCTCCTACCTTAGAGTACCCTCCTTTGACCATTGTCCTTGTGTCTATCCATCATAGCACAAGTTAATCTTGCCTACATAATCAAATTTAGACCTAGAGTTATCTTTTATCTCTCTTATGAGTTGCCATCATCTAAATCAATAAAAACCCCATATTCATCTTTATAATTCATTTGGGGTCTCATCACATTATACTTGTAGGTTGTCCTTGCATTTTACACTTGCATTTCATCCAACCTTTGAGTCGTATATACATTGTCATATAGATCAAAGATCATAATTATCAATCATGCCACCTAAGACTAGATATCGACTAAGATTGGAACAATTACAAAAAGACCATGAAAAATAATTGAAACAAATAAGAAAACAACATGAAAAGAGAAAACATCGCGAGCCACTTGATGAAGAATAACATGTTGATATTCTAGAGGATCAAGAAAATGAAACTAAGAAAAATGATAATGAAAATGATAGTACTAGTAGTAGTAGCAGTAGTAGTGGTGAGGTGGTAGACCCAAAAGATGTGTAAAGAGAACTTAGAGATAAAAGATTTCTCAAATTGTTCAAGAAAGCAGCAAAGATTGATCCAAAACCCTATTTCAAAGCTATGGCTAATGAGGGAATAAAAATTCCATTTGATTTTCATGCATCCTTACTCACAGATGGAAAAGTTGGATCTAATAAGTCTAAAAGCTCAAAAAATTGCAATGAGGATAAAGTAAAGGATCATATAACTTTTTACTTGAGATCAGGTTACAAGAGTTCTAGAAAGACTTCAAAACCAACACCCACCAATGATCCTATTTTGGATGAGCTTATAACATTACAACATGAATTGGATACTATCAAGAATCCAAAATCTGCATCTCACAAGTTTTCAATTGAAGATATTTGTCCATCTCCTTTTTATCCTAGCATTCCAATGCCACCTTTTCCTAGCAATTGGGAGATACCTAAGCTTGATAAGTATAGAGGGAAAGATGATCCTAAAGATCATTTGAGAGAATTTTGTGTTATATCCTTGGAAGTTGTTGTTGATGAGACTTACCCTATGAAATTATTCTCTCACAGTCTTGGGGGCAGTGCAATAGAATGGTTTTAAAAATTACCTCCTACTATCAAGTCATTTAAGGAATTGGTAGATAAGTTTGGCTCATAGTATGCATACAATTGTAAACAAGATAAAGATCAAAATACAAGTTAAAGAACAAGGAGTAGGTGAATATACCATGAGTTGTACTCTTTGTATTGGAAAGCTACCTTTATCTCCTCAAATTTATGGGAAATCACACATGATTGAAACTACAAAAGGGAAAGTTTTATCTGATAAAATGAAGGAACAAGATAATTTAGAATGTCAAGGAATTGGATACGAATAACCTAATTTTGTGCCAACTAATCTTAAATGCAAATCTCCTCTAGAGGTTCATGTGAAGTTCTGATGCCAATTGCTAAAAAGATGAGAGGGGGGGGGTGAATCATACAAACTTAATCCTCCATAAAATCAACAGATTCAACCTCGGTAACTTGTACTTCAACAATATAACCAAAAACTACAAAACATGCAAACTCATAAACACATAATCATCATAACACATATAACACCAGATTTAACGTGGAAACCCAAATAGGGAAAAACCACTATGGGATTTTGGACCCACTAAGAAATATACTCTTCTAGAGTATGCTCGGTTAAAAGCAAATCCTGTTAAAGATTACAAGCACATTGCTAGATGTGACCCGGTTAAGGGATTTCCCTCAGATTTGTTAGGATCTTCACTTTGTTAGAAGTGAACTTGTCAATGGATTTCAAACACTCATTTAGAATGTTACCTTGCTAGAGGGTTTACAAATAAGACTGTTAAGTCCACTCGGTTAAGAGATTTTTTGTCGCTTACAAAATAACAGTAATATAATATATCTGCAACTTCACATCTAAAATGCTAAAGCAGATTCTTATTTTCTCAAAACAATCTTGTCATAGGACTTATCTTGTCCCTCTACTAGGCTCCTTACTCTGTTATTCAAATAGATCTTCAAGCTCCTATGCTCGGTAATCACTATGTAGCATCCCTGTGCTTACACTTGCCCGCATACATTGTTCATCAATAATTTCTTATTTATAAACAATTTGCTAACTACTGAATCTCCTTGATCACATTTCCCATGATCAATCTTAGCCATCAGATCTTCAATTTTGACTAGGTTCAATGCATCTTTCGATCTGAAAATGTTTTACCTCGCCTTGGGACTTGCATTCCTTTTTTGGAACTTGCACAAAGTTAATTGTGGTTCAATTTGTGCTGTAGATCTTCCTGATGATCTTCCATTGCCATAGATCCTTAACAAACTTCATGCACGACATACCAATCATTTAATCAACTCCAGCTCATCATTGTCCTTCATTAAACAATGCTTTTATCCATCCAATGCGATCTGTCATAACTCGATAAATACTAAACTTTACTCGGTAGAAATTCTGCCTTCATTAACTGATATCGATAACCTTAGGGTTTACCGATTAGGTTCTTTGCTCGGTGACATAGTATAGTATTAACCTTACAACCAACAACATTTGTAGGTTATCAAAACAATCTAAATATCATGATCTCAGCATTGTCTAACTTGGTAATAGTTTCCCATTGAATAACTTATTTCTCCCCTTTCTTATCACATTCTTTCTATGTCTTTTACCGACCACTTAATACTCATCAAATCAATCTTCTCAAGATATGGCAACATCATACTGAATCAAAAAATCAATTTCTTGACATCAATGACAAAATAATGTTATAAAGATAGTTATCATCCTTTTTTAGTTATATCAATAATCTCCAAAAACCTTCTCAATATCCTTAATGAATGTCAACAATCTTTCTATTGAAATGCCAACAATCTCCCTCTTTTGGCATTGATGGCAAAACCAACTTTTAAATGGTAATACCAACAAGATATTCAAATTGATTCAGATTCAGATTGCTGTTAGACTTCTCTTGTTATCCTTGAGCTATTAAGATCTCCTGAAGTCTTCTCCCTTTTCCATTAGGCTTCTGAGCTATTGTCTTGCATTTAGTCTACTCCCTTTTGTAATCTCCTCCCCCTGTCATTAGTCTTTTGTTATCTTCTTCATTTAGGATTTTACCATTTAGTCTTCTTCCCCTTTGACAACAATGCCAAAAAGTAAAAGAACTAATTCATGATTTCTTCCTCTGTGAAGTGATTTGCCTTGCTATGTATCATCTCAATCTCGGTCAGAGCAACTTGTCTGTATTCACTATTTCCTGCACACCTTTAGAAAACCTTCTAAAGTGCGTAAATCAACATCAATCCACACATAATATTCTGTAGATTCATTGAATTGATGCTTTCACCGAACTCTGTCAGTGAGTAGAAGATAGGGGTAGGACCCCTAACTTGCTTTTGAGATACTCAAAAGTGTCTTTTGGCAGTGGCTTTGTGAAGATGTCTGCTAATTGCTCCTTTGAACTGATATATTCCAGCACAACTTTCTTCTCTTGAACTTCTTCTCTGAGATAATGATACTTTATAGAGATATGTTTTGTCTTAGAGTGCATTACTGGATTCTTTGAAATGTTAATGGCACTCGTATTATCACAAAATATAGTTACTGGCTTGGTAACTTTCTCATTTATACCTTCCAACAGTTGTTTGATCCATGCTATATTGGTACAATTCAATGCTGCAGCAACATATTCAGCTTCTACTGTTGACTGTGAAATACATCCTTGTTTCTTACTAGGCCAACTCACTAGTCTTTCTCCTAAAAAGAAAGCTCCACCACTTGTGCTTTTCCTGTCATCTATGTTGCCAGCCCAATCAGCATCAGTATAAAATTTTAAATCAAAATCATTTCTCTTTTCATATACTAAGCCATAATCTTTAGTGCCTCTCAAGTATCTGAAAATAACTGATGCTATTTAGGATTTTACCATTTAGTCTTCTTCCCCTTTGACAACAATGCCAAAAAGTAAAAGAACTAATTCATGATTTCTTCCTCTGTGAAGTGATTTGCCTTGCTATGTATCATCTTAGTCTCGATCAGAGCAACTTGTCTGTATTCACTATTTCCTGCACACCTTTAGAAAACCTTCTAAAGTGCGTAAATCAACATCAATCCACACATAATATTCTGTAGATTCATTGAATTGATGCTTTCACCGAACTCTGTCAGTGAGTAGAAGATAGGGGTAGGACCCCTAACTTGCTTTTGAGATACTCAAAAGTGTCCCTTGGCAGTGGCTTTGTGAAGATGTCTGCTAATTGCTCCTTTGAACTGATATATTCCAGCACAACTTTCTTCTCTTGAACTTCTTCTCTGAGATAATGATACTTTATAGAGATATGTTTTGTCTTAGAGTGCATTACTGGATTCTTTGAAATGTTAATGGCACTCGTATTATCACAAAATATAGTTACTGGCTTGGTAACTTTCTCATTTATACCTTCCAACAGTTGTTTGATCCATGCTATATTGGTACAATTCAATGCTGCAGCAACATATTCAGCTTCTACTGTTGACTGTGAAATACATCCTTGTTTCTTACTAAGCCAACTCACTAGTCTTTCTCCTAAAAAGAAAGCTCCACCACTTGTGCTTTTCCTGTCATCTATGTTGCCTGCCCAATCAGCATTAGTATAAAATTTTAAATCAAAATCATTTCTCTTTTCATATACTAAGCCATAATCTTCAGTGCCTCTCAAGTATCTGAAAATTCTCTTGATTGCTGTCATATGGGATTCCTTGGGATCTGCAGAAAATCTTGCAACAATACCTACTGCATGTGCTATATCCGGTCTACTATGCACAACATATTGCAACTTCCCAATCATAGATCGGTAAAGTGTCTCATCAACAGATGCAGATTCATCATTCTTTGATAGTTTACAGTTAGTAGTCATCGGAGTACTTACTGGTTTAGAATCCTCCATTCCAAATTTCTTCAAGATTTCTTTTATGTACTTGGATTGAGTAATGAAAATCTCATCTTTCATTTGCAGTATCTGTAAACCTATAAAATACTTTATCTCACCGATTAATGACATCTCAACTTCTTTGCACATTTCATTTCCAAAGTTCTTGCATAAGGAGTCATTACCACAAAAAATAATATCATCAATAAATATGGCTGAGATCAGTATTCCATTGTCCTCATCACTCTTCATGTACATGTTGCTATTTTCACTTGTCCTTATAAAACCAATCTTGATCAAATAAGAGTGCAGTCTCTCATACCATGCTCTAGGTGCTTGTTTCAGACCATATAAAGATTTGTTTAGTTTACATACCTGATCTTTACTCTTGTCTTCAACAAATCCTTCAGGCTGTTCAATATAAACTTCTTCTTCTAGTATACCATTCAAAAATGCAGATTTAACGTCCATTTGATATACCTTGAAATTTTTGAAAGCAGCATATGCCAACAATGTTCTTACTCCCTCAAGTCTAGCCACAGGTGCAAAAGTCTCACCATAATCTATTCCTTCTTCTTGAGCATAACCTTTGCAAACTAGTCTTGCTTTGTTCCGAATGACCTCACCTTTTTCATTTAGCTTGTTTCTAAAAATCCACTTTGTACCGATTACATTTTTGTCCTTCGGTCTTGGGATCAGTGTCCATGTGTCATTCTTCTTGACTTGATCAATCTCTTATGTCATAGCATTTACCCAATCTTCACTGTTAAATGCCTCTTTTACTATTCTCGGTTCAAATTCAGATATCAGACATGTGTTCTGTCTTAGTTTGTTCCTTGTCATCGTTGGATCATCCTTATCTCCTATAATCTGACTTGATGCATGATGTCTTCTGACATATTTGGATAATATAGGCTCAGTAGATTTTGTATGATCTTCTTCATCACTTAGTAACTGGACATTATCTTCATTTTCTTCAGCAACTTTCTTGGTAGGACTTCTAGATTGAAAATAAATGAATTCTTCACAATCTTCTAGTTCTTTGGAATTTCCTTCATCATTTCTTTTTGCAAATTCATCAATTTTCATATTTGCACTTTCTACTATTTTTTTAGATGATTTGATCAGACATTTAAATGTTTTAATTCTAGAAGAATAACCAAGAAATGTTCCTTCTTCACTTTTTTGATCAAACTTTCCATTTCTGTCATCTTTGTGAACATAGCATCTACTTACAAAGATTTTAAAATAACTTACATTAGGTTTCTTGTCATACTAGATCTCATATGGTGTCTTCATAGTTCCTTTCTTCTGTTGTACTCGGTTCAGGGTGTAAACTGCAGTGTTGATTGCTTCTCTCCAAAATGTTTGAGGTATCCTATTTTCTATCATCAGGGTTCTTGCACAATCTAGAATTGATATGTTTCTTCTCTCGGCTATCCCATTTTGCTGAGGTGTTCTCGATGTAGATACTTGCCTTTTTATACCATGATCATTGCAGAATAAGTTAAATTCATCATAAGTGAACTCTCCTCCTCTATCAGATCTAAGACATTTTAGCTACCTTCCTGTTTCATTTTCAACTCTTGCCTTGTACCATTTAAACATTTGAAAAGCTTCTGATTTTTCTTTTAAAAACATAACTAACATCATCCTTGAGTAATCATCCACAAATAATGTGAAATACTTATCACCATAATAACTTTGAACTTTCATGGGACCAAAAAGATCAGTGTGAACTAGATATGAAATTCCTTTAGAAGTGTAGGACTTACTTGTAAAGCTTGATCTTGTCATCTTACCCATCTGGCATCCTCAGCATATAACATTCTCAGGTTTTTCCAGACTTGGTAGACCTCTTACTCGGTGCTTCTTTCTTATTTTGATCAGATTATCAAAATTTACATGACAAAACCTTTTATGCCATAACCAGGTATCATCTATCTTTGCATAAAGAAACTTGTTCCGAGTTGAGTCAAGATGAAATGTATTACCTTTTGTTTGTGTCCTAGTAGTAGCTAACTTTCCATGCTTGTCATGAACTTTGACAATTCCTTTTTGAAATTCTATTTGGTATCCTATATTGTTTAGCTGTGCTACACTCAACAAATTGTATTTCAAACCTTCAACCCAGTATAAATCATCACATTTAGCATTGTCAAGAAGTGTTATAGATCCTTTAACTTTCACCTGACATGGTGCATCACTACCAAATCTTACATAGCCTCCATCATAGTCTTCTAATTTAACAAACTTTTGTTTATCACTTATCATGTGATGTGAGCATCCACTGTCTATGATCCAAGAATCATTATTATTTATGTGAGATACTAGGGATTTTTCTTCATACCTTTCTTCATCTGATCCATCTTTAATAGCCACATAAACAACTTCCTTTGTATCTATTTCATCAGATTTGTCATCATTGGATTCCTCATCAGCTACTAGGCATGTCTTTCTATCTCTCCTTCTGAAGTCTCGGTGTCCTCTATATTGGATGTCTTTCTACCTGTTATCTCGGTATTCTCTCTTTTCACTAGATTCTTTGTCAGGACAATTAGAAGCCATATGTCCTATTTTATCACAATTGAAACATTTTAAAGGTAGCTTTCCTTTATACTTACCTTTTCCTCTTGGTAACCTTTTGGCTAATAATGCTTCAAACTCTTCTTGCTTCTTGATTTCCTTATATAGTTTGTGCACTTCTTCCATGTTCTTGCAAAATCTTTCACTTGCTCCCTTCAGAGTACTTACTTATTCTATCATTGTAATCATTAGATTCACCAATATGAAAAGAATTGAATGCAGAATCTACTTTATTTACCGAAGACCCACTGTTATCAAAATTACTTAACTCAAATGCATGTAGCTTACTAATAGTAGCATCCAAGGAAACTGGCATGTTAGGTACAGACCTTAGTTCATTGATTGTAAAGACTCGAATGGCATAAGCAGGTAGAAGGGTTCTCAACAACTTGTTACATCCTTTTCTTCAATAGTTCCTCCTCCTTTAATTTGATTGACAATCTCCTTTAGCCTTGTACTATATTGGGTTATGTTCTCACCTTCATTCATTCTCATGGATTCCAGTTGTCCTCTTAGACAATCTACTTTTTCTCTTTGAACATGTTCATCACTACCATACATAGATATGAGCTTAGTCCACATTGCTTTTGCAGCATTGCAGCCTTCTTAATCATTAAACTCTGAGTCGGTCAATGCTGATGTTATTTCAATCATAGCTTGAATATGTTCTTGCTTTGCCTTTATCTCTTCCAAGGTCATCGGGTTGGTGCTTGGTGGTATATAATCATTCTCCAAATAATATGTTGCATATTCTCCAATTCCTGATAAATATAGCTTCATCCTTTTCTACCATGTGGAGAAACTTGACTTGTTCATCTTTGGTCCATCCCTTTTATACATCTTTGGATCTTTGCCTCAAGTACCTTTAAACTTTTTCTTTCGGAGTCCAAAGCTCTGATACCAATTGTAAAGTTCTGATGCCAATAGCTAACAAGATGAGAGTGGGGGGTGAATCATACAAACTTAATCTTCCATAAAATCAACAGACTCAACCTTGGTAACTTATACTTCAGCAATATAACCAAAAATTGCTAAACATGCAAACTCATAAACACATAATCATCATAACACATATAACACTAGATTTAACATGGAAACCGAAATAGGGAAAAACCACTGTGGGATTTCAGACCCACTAAGAAATATACTCTTCTAGAGTATGCTCGGTTAAAAGAAAATCCCGTTAAAGAATACAAACACATTGCTAGATGTGACCCGGTTAAGGGATTTCCCTCAGATCTGTTAGGATCTTCACTATGTTAGAATTGACCTTGTCAAAGGATTTCAAACACTCATTTAGAATTTTACCTTGCTAGAGGATTTACAAATAAGACTGTTAAGTCCACTCGGTTAAGAGATTTTCTGTCACTTACAAAATAACAGTAATAAAATATATCTGCAACTTCACATCTAAAATGCTAAAGTAGATTCTTATTTGCTCAAAACAATCTTGTCATAGGACTTATCTTGTCCCTCTACTGGGCTCCTTACTCTGTTATTCAAACAGGTCTTCAAGCTTCTATGCTCGGTAATCACTATGTAGCATCCCTATGCTTACGCTTGCCCGCATACATTGTTCATCAATAATTTCTTATTTATAAACAATTTGCTAACCGCTGAATCTCCTTGATCACATTTCCCATGATCAATCTTAGCCATGAGATCTTCAATTTTGACTAGGTTCAATGCATCTTTCGATCTGAAAACATTTTACCTCACCTTGGGACTTGCATTCCTTTCTTGGAACTTGCACAAGGTTATTGCAGTTCAATCTGCATTGTAGATCTTCTTGCCAATCTTCCATTGCCATAGATCCTTAAGAAACTTCATGCACGACATACCAATCATTTGATCAACTCCAGCTCATCATTGTCCTTCATTAAATAATGCTTTTATTCATCCAATGCGATCTGTCATAACTCAGTTGCAACTTGGTAAATACTAAACTTTACTCGGTAGACATTCCGCCTTCATTAATCGATATCGATAACCTTAGGGTTTACAAACTAGGTTCCTTAGGGTTTAGCGACTAGGTTCTTTGCTCGATGACATAGTATAGTATTAACCTTACAATCAGCAATATTTGTAGGATATCAAAACAATCTAAATATCATGATCTCATTATTGTCTAACTCGGTAATAGTTACCCATTGAATAACTTATTTCTCCCCTTTCTTATCACATTCTTTCTGTGTCTTTTACCGACCACTTAATACTCATCAAATCAATCTTCTAAAGATATGGCAACATCATACTAAATTAGAAAATCAATTTCTTGACATCAATGACAAAATAATGTTATAAAGATATTTATCATCCTTTTTCAGTTATATCAATAATCTCCAACAACCTTTTCAATATCCTTAATGAATGTCAACGATCTTTCTATTGAAATGCCAATAGTTCAGCCAACTTTTGATATCAATTATCCTAAGAGTGGTTCCAATGAAGAATCCATTGAAGATACCACCAAACTATTTGAGAATTCATATAGCCTTACCATCTCATCCACTCTTTCCATTTCCACTCCTCTCCTAGACTTGGATCAACAAGAATTACAAAATCCCTTACTCATCAAAGATCAAAAATCAAACAAGGATTGCAAAGGCCCTTACTCATCGGAGATAAAAAATTAAGTTATGAAAAAAAAAATTTAAAATTCAAAAATAAGAGAAAGTCCTCTAGTCCAAATCAAAATCAAAAGATATTGAACTCTACAAAAGGAAAAATCAAGGATCAAAATCCTATGAAGAAAAAAGAATATGAAGTGACCTCCCTTAATGCTAAAATAACTGGGGGCAAAATTCCTAAAATCACAAGTCAAAAGGCATACTTGTTGATCCTAAGTCTCCATCATGTCATGCTACTTTCACTTCTTTTCACACTCATTTGCCTTCATTCCATACATTCATCCACTTTTGGCGATATGTCACATCGATGGACCTTTTGCAAAACTTCATCAAAGATCTTTTCTATCAGAGTTACCCAAACCCCTTTTGTTGATGCACATATGGGGCTATGTGGTGCACACATTAGTAATTCTACCTTAGTTTCTTTAGCAAGGAATTAAAAAAGTAAAGGTAATCTTGAACTTAATGGGCTAGGTCCAAACATCATTCCTACTACATATGGATCAAACACTTATCACTTGGCAACTCTAAAGGGTGAATCACTTGATGATCAAATCAATAGTAGTCACCTTCACAAATTTTATACCTGAGCATTTCAAATGGTTCTTTTAAAAATCTTGAAATTTTTTTAAAAAATTCCTAAAAAAAATGAAAAAAAGTCCTCAAAACATTAAAAAAAGTCTTGGAAAAATGAAAAATCCCTAAAAAATAAGGAAAAAAATCCTGAAAAAATGAAAAGTCTTGAAAATTTTGAAAAAAAAATCAAGAAAAGTGAAAAAGAAAAAAAATGAAAAAAAAACTATTGCCTTGATGAAAACCTGGCAAACACTCATCTTGTGCGATGGAAAAAATGAAAGCAAATAAAAAGTAAAGAGAACTCATTCGCCCTATAGTGAAAACCTGGCAAACAAGCGCTTTGGGCAAGTACCATCATGAAAACTGGGAAACAAACGTAATGTGTAGTGATTTCGCTCTTCCTCCCTTCAGGATTCTACTTGATCTTTACCTTCCATACTCATCCATTCTCCTTCCAAAATTCATAATAACGTTTCCATCATCATCATGGCTTGTGATTTTTTTCCATTTCCCACACATGCATATTTTTCCCTGCACACTAAGCTAGGTTGTTTGGGCATATCCTTCATTTCATAGTGAATTGAGATACTTAACTTCTCATGGTTAAAGGAACTATTGAATCATTCCATCTTTGCTCTGTAATAAAGTATCTAGTTTGCAGATGGCATCACATTTTTAGGCAAACAATCAGTGTAGCTTTGGTTTTTTGCAGATGACAATATATTTTTAGATAGACATATAGTACAACTTTTGGGATTTAGCAAAATCGTGACATGATCATATTAAAATCACATAGACAGAACAATGTTCCTATCAATCTATTCAAGACCAATAATGACATGAATCATTCTTTCATGAAACATGAAGTCTGTTTGTTTGTTTGGTCTTTGATTATTTCTACTTTATCTTTGGTGACATGTCTTTTAGCTTCTGAATATAGATTTTATCTCCAGGATGTTTTTGACTAGAAAGGAAAGATTGAGGCATGTTCACTTGTTTGCTACATGTGGATTGTTCTTTAGTAACATGATGACTCGTCTTAGGACATGATTGTCTAAGATCATCGAGGACATATGGCTTTCATGTGAATTGGAGCATTCCTTGATTGTCTGATGTGTCTCCCTATATGCAACTAATATGATTTATTTGGGTTTAATCCATATCTAGATGAGTTCATCCTTTTTTCCAAAATAAGCTCAATGATGATATAAGCACTTTAAAAGCACAAGAATTTTCATCTCCATCTTTCATCACTTCTTGATTCCTTTCTTCACTTCCTTTCTTCTATCACTTCCTTTCTTCTTGAGTCTATTGTTTCATCACTTCCTTTCTTCTATCATTTCAATTCTTTCAATTCATCTCTTATTCACTCTTTTGTACATCATTAATTTCTTTCATCTTCCCTTCATCATCCTTCTTCATCTTTCTTATTTCAACGATCAATCCAATGCTTTATTCAACCGATACCTATCTCTTAATCTCTTTATCGATTTCTTTATTCAATCAATCAACTTGCTTCTTGAAATCTGCAATATGCTCACCTCCACTATGTACTCAGGCGACATCATAAAGGTAATTCTTCTCATTGTAACCACACCATTCTTCTAGGAATTACAAACCCTAGTCGAGAGATCCTTATTGTAGGCCTCCATGGCCAGGAAGAAAGGAGTGAAGCTTGCCATTTGAAAGATCTCCCATAGGTCTTTGTTATCTCTCAAATCTGCATAGTTACTCGGTTCAATGCATTTCAGAGTGCCCCCCATCTTGTCAAAGGAAAACTAACAACAATACCAAACTCTATGAAAGTGACTGAGCAGGAAGCAACAAAAATGAGAACTATTACTTCTTTTGGAAGGGAAGAACTTAAAAATGCCTTTCCCGATAACCCTTAAATGATATATCTCGCATGCCTGACACTTGGGATCATCATTTCCGATAAAGGTGATGTAAAAATCACTCCATTTCGTGTTCTCCGAAGTGAAAAAATTAGTCCTTTTCTTATCCCTACTAATAAATACTTTATCATTCCGAATCAAAGCATAGATCTCATTTTTTTCCATCATGATTTTATCGAGAAAGCTCCTTTCTAGGTCATTATCCACGTAGGCCATCCAACTATTGACGTAACCCTAGTCATCAAGGTGTTGAGTCATCTCCTTGTAATCCCATGATCTATGTGGGCCCAACTGATAATTCAATATTACGAAAAACACAAGCATAATAAAATTAAAAAACTCATTCAAATAGGTCAATACTCCCACTTCCCGCTTTATTTTTAAAATTCCTCTTTCTTGCGCGAGGATTTCCTTCAACTCTCTAGAGTTATTTTCAAACTTAAAGATTTGCCCATCCACCATACAAAAATTTTGATTGGAAATGAGGTCATCCGACCATTACCTTCTCTATAGGTATACTATATTTAATTTTTTTCAAACAATCCAATCTACCATTTACATTTTTATATTATCTCTCTGATCTACCAAGGAGAGATGACATAATTGAGGCAATCAACAATTAGTTTGGAATCTCCTTCCAAAATTACATTCTTTTTAGTGATATCATATAGTCTCTGAAGACCCATCCAGGCCACCCAAGCTTCCACCTTGTTGTTAGTAGCTATCCCCATACCATAACCAGACCCAACAACCAAGAAGCCTTTATGATCACGAATTAAACCTCCCACCCCCAAGATCCTAGGGTTGCCTTTAGAGAAACCATCAAAATTTCACTTAATCCATCCAATTTCAAAATATTTCCATAAACATGAATTTCTTAGGATCATTCTTTGCCAATTAACATTCAAAAAGTTGTTTCAAATTCCCCAAACCTGTTTTAATGTGAGATCCAGAAGAGGAAAGGAAATTAAAGAAACCAGTAGACTTTGCATTAATATTTTCCTTAATCTATTGAATAATGATGGTGGCCAAGATCTCATTGTTTCTCTTCTCTTCTCTCAATATATTGTTGTTTCGTTCTTTCCAGATGTTCCAAGCAAGAAGGGGGAGATATTCTGGAAAGAACGAAACAACAAGATATTAGCCCCTTAATCCAGATTGCCTTCCATAATAAATTTTTGTCATTGTTGTCCTCTAGTAGGTGGTAAGAAAACTTCATAGTGAAATTCCTAGACACACTCTATTTCCAAATCCATTCATCCTTCCCATTAGGAGTGTAAAGAGAAAAGTTAGGAAGCAAGGTAGTTAGATCGACTACTTCCTTCAAAATTAGCCTTTTAGTGGAAGGTTGAACCTCCGGTTTAGATGAGATAAAACCACTTAGATCAATCAAAGAAGAGTGTCCCATGTCCCAAGTTATGAAATCATGCACCTTTCCCCCCTAATGTCTAATTAGGAACTTCTTGATATTCACCAAATGGGGGAGGGAATCCAAAGAATGATCAAACAACCAAATGCCTTTCAAAAAATCAATCTTTCTTCTATTTCCTATAATCATCTTGCCATTTCTTTTGATGTCATGTTTGATTTTAACCACACTATTCCAAATAGAAGAACCAAAGGGAATCTCTTCTTGGTTAAAGAATTTGTCCCCCTGGTTACTCTGTAAGTATTTGGATTTCAAAATTTCAGTCCAATTTTTTCGCTCCTTAGTTAATTGCCAAACAATTTTAGAAATAAGAACTTTATTAAAAGATTTAATCTTTCATATGCCCAGTTCTCCACACTTCTAGGGTTTGCAGACAACATCCCAAGAGACCAAGGAGAGTCTACTTTTTTCTTCCATACCAGACCATAGGAACTTCCTTTCGATCGTTTAAATTTTTTCAACAACCACCCCGGGGATCTTGAACAGAGATAGGTAATAAATAGGCAAATTGTAAAGGCAAGATTTAACCAGTTGTATCTTTCCTGCCAAGCTAAGAAGCTTCCCTTTCCAGCCAACTAACTTCTTTAGAAATCTTTCAAGCAAACTATTCCAAAAATTTAGATTAGGATTTTTGGAGACAAGGGGTAACTTGAGATAAGAGTCTAGGAGGGTGGCAATTTGAAAACCAATAATGAAGGATATTTTGATTTGGAGGGTGGGTTTGACATTTAAAAAAAATAGTTTACTCTTAACAAAGTTAATATGCTAGCCTGAGATGATAGCATATCTGTCCAAGGTCTTTTTCCATTTCTTTTCCTCAGAAATAAAAGCTTCAACGAAGATAATGGTATCACCAATAAATTGTTGATGGGTAGTAAGGTTTAGAGAAGAGGCAGCTTTGCAACCTTTTATAATACCCTCACATCTAATTTTTTCAATATTTGTCCCTAACACTTCAACAACAATGATAAAAAGATAGGGGGAGAGGGCATCACCCGGACGAAGCCCTTTACCATAGGAAATGTAGCTCTTGGGACAACCATTAAGGAGGATTGAGAACTTAGGGGTGCAAACACATTTCTCAATCAGGTCTAATAATTTTCCTTTGAACCCAAATCTCTTGAGAACTTCAAAGAGAATATCCCAAGATACTCTATCATAGGCCTTAGAAATATCCAGTTTTAAAGCTATCGAAGATTTCTTACTGCTATCCATGGAATGAACAAGCTCATGGGCCACAATGAATGCATCTAAAATGTGTCTTACTTCCACAAAACCTTTTTGATTTTTGGAGATCATTTTATCAAGAAGAGGTTTTAACCTATTGACCATGGTTTTGGAAATAATATTGTAAACAATATTACATAAACTAATAGGCCTAAAATCTTTGGTGGATTCAACACTGTCATTCTTTGGAATCAAAGCAACATAGGTGACAATTAGTTGTTTAAGGAGATTACCTATTCTGAAGAAGTCTCTGATGGTATTGAATAAGTCACTCCCAACTATATCCCAGAAGTCTTGAAAGAAAGCAGGTAGAAATCCATTTGGGCCCGAGGCCTTATTAGGAAAGAAAGAGAAGACATCCAACTTCACCTCCTACATCGTTAATCTTTTATTAAGGTCCAAGAGATATGAGTCTTCAATGCCGTTAGGTATAACATCCAACATATTATTCATATTATCATTGGTACTCTGAGTCAAAGGTTGACTTAGTTTAAAAGAATCAATGAAGAGGGAAGCAATATCCTCTTCATCTTCCACTTTAGTATGGTCTTCTCTTAGAATATATCTTTTTTTTTTTCAACTTCTATGTTTTAGAGTGGATTGATGGAAAAACTTCATATTATTATCCCCTTCTTTTAGCCACTGAAGCCTCGATTTCTATTTCTAGAATAATTCTTCTTTTCTATTGAGAGTAAGCCACTAGTTTCTAAGATCCAATTCCTCCTTGGAATCCTCCTCCTTATCCTTTTGTTCTTCCATTCTAGATTGGATAACTTGTAGATTATTAATTATGTGCATTTTTTTCTCAAAGATATTATGAAAGGAATACGCATTCCAACTCTATCTTTGAGGATCTTGAGTTTTTGGGTAATTTTAAACATTGGGGTGCCCACCACCGGAGTATTCCACCATTCTTCAACCAACCTTCTAAAATATTTATGTTGATCCCACATCAACTCATACCTAAAAGGGTAAGGCTTTCTAATCCCATGTTCATCCAATCTAAGGAGAATAGCATTGTGGTAAGACCCGAGTGAGGAGTAGACCAAAGATAGAAATAATCAAGATAATTTCAATTAGAGGAGATCAATACCCGATCTAGTCTCACTTGAAACAATCTGACCCCTTGCCTTCTATTGGTCTAGGTAAATTTTGACCCATTGAGAGGGATGTCCAAGAGCCCAGAGGAAGAGATGAACTCAGCCAATTGATTCATACTATCCAAAAAATCTTCATTTCCTCTAGCTTTCTCTGAGGGGGTAGAGGGGAGAGTTGAAGTCTCCATCAATCATCGATAACTCATCAACACTATTTTTCAATTTGTAAATTTATGGATTTCCATAAGTTGGCTCTGATACTGTGGACATTTAGGGCATAAAAATTAACCAGAACCCACTGTAAATTAGACATGATGCTTCTCATTTTAACAATAAGCAAATTTCTTTCAAAAGAAACCAAAGTTCCTTAAAATGGGTTGGGGTTCCATAGGGTAGCTATTCCCCTCAAGGCACCATCAAAGTCATTATTCAAGAAGTGAGCCGAAGGGCAGAAAGAGTTAATGGCTTTCTTAAAATTATCCTTATTCATCTTAGTTTCTTAAGTCATAAGAATATCCATCTTTTGTTCCATAATTTTACATTTAAGCATTACTGTTTTAAAGGGTTGTTAAGCCCCCTAACATTCCAAGAGATAATAATCATATAAATATAAGTCTTAAGAACCATACTCACCTGAATAGGGGATAAACCCCAACCCTTTGGTTTGATTCTTCTTTTTATTATTATCTGGGATTCCATCTAAGGTTGACTACTTTCCTATTGCGACCTCCTGGTCCACTTCCTTCTGTCTAGAGTCTTTATTAGTTGGTCGAGCCATTTTGGTGTTACCCCCTACATCATCTTTCTTCTTCTTCTTCTTGATAGACAAAATTTTCCATCATTTGTCTTCTTTTTCATCCTCCTTAAACCAGAGTTTTTTCTTGGTTTATGGAGTAGCAGAAAAACCCAGCATCTATAAATTTTCTTTTAGATTACCAAAACCTCCATTGAAAATTTTCTTGGGAGTCACCATCAAGGTATTCGTCACTTCCATACTTGAATCAGATAAGATAGGGGGCACATTTTCCTTGGGTAAGGTTACATTTTTCTTTCTTTCCTTTTTATTCTATTCCTTGCATTCCAGTTGATTCAAGTCTATAATAATCTCATTAGCAACCGAGGGATTCAAACTCATAGGTTCCTCCAAGGGGATAGAAGTAGAATGACCCACCACAAGAAAATCAACACCAGATGTAGAAGCTAAGAGGTAATCCACACTCTTCTTCTTATCTTTGAATAGAGTAACCATAATATCCTATCGCGAGGGAACTACCAGATTTTGGGGGGAATCAATTAGCGATGAGACTCCCTTTGGATCATTATTACCCCGAGGTGGTTCCTTCAAAAAAAAATTCTCCATCTGGTGGAACTTCTTAGGGTTAGTGGTCAGCTGTTATTTCTTAGTAGTGTTTCTATTGCATGACGTACTCAGATGACCATATCTTCCACAATTTTGACAAAAAGCCTTTGAGTTCTCATATCCTATCTATTGAACCCAAGACCCAACTCTAGACTATAGAGTAATTTTGGTGGGTAAGACCGTATTAATGGCCACATTTCAACACAAACATGTGTAAACAAGAGCCTGGATTTACTTTGTGTAATACTATCAATATCCAAATACATACCAAACAAATTTGCAATCCCTTTCAAAATCTCAATGTTCCAAAATTCTAGCAAGAGCCCTAGCAGACGAATCCAGGTTGGAGCCATAGCACACATATTAGACAAAGGGTCAAGATTCAGTTTCCATTTAAATAGCGAGAGGTAGTTCGAGGATCCAAATACCTAGGGTCCCTCAATGTGAGGATGTTTGATTTGTGAAGATAAAGAGGAACAATCCATTGGCCATGGCATTGGAAGAGACATTCCCCTTTAGCTTCCAGTTGGAGGACACCCATTTCTTTACCATTTCCAGAGCTTATTGAAAAGCCACAAACTTCCCCACCAAGGATAGGTTTAGTTCTGCAATAACATTGTTGACTAAAACATCTGGTAGTTCAACTTTATTTTCACTGACAACACATGTAGTCAGAGGGGAAGGTTCTTCAAGGTGAAACACCATTTTGGTGGGACTTTCATCTTTTAGTTTATCAATATACGACCCTGATTCAAGTTCAACAAAGATATCATGACGGTATTGAGGAACAAAGATACAATAAGAAGAATTTGCCACCAGAGGGTCTTCCACAAGAGCGAAACCAACATGTGGTTCCAAAGTATGTGAGTTCATTTGGGTTCCAACCCCAACCTTAAACATTGTAAACCCCATCCCTCAAGGAGGGATAGATCGGGATCAGGGAACAAGAGACAAAAGGGAAATCAAGGTCCCGCCATTGCCATTGTAGGTGATCTCTTAGGCTAAATTATGTTTGTATACATTGCTACTAACTTAATAGAATAAGAATGATTTGTAGGATAATATTAATAATTGGGATGCAAAAATTTCTTATGTTTTGACAATCTAGGTTTTTTCTTGTTTGGAAGCAAGAAGATAAGCTCCTCAAAATGCAAAAATATTTTTTCTTTATGGATTGGCACTCATGTTGAGTGATAAATTCACAAATTGAATCATGTTCCTTTATTTTGTTACTACGTTGTAACCTTTCCATTTAATTTGTGTAGTTGGAATTATGTCTATTTCAAATAATAGAAATCAACTTATAATCATGAATTTTAACACATATAGAACTATATTCTTGATTTAGATTTTCCACCTTATATATTTATTTTACTATATATTCATCATCATTGAGTTAAATTTTTTAACAATTATATTAATACAATAATTCTAATATATGTATATTATCTCTCATGTGAATCCTTAAGAGTACAATTGTTAAAATTATATTTATATTCAATGATCTTTGTGATTTGGTTGAGAATAAGCCAACACCCCATATATGTTGCTAATTTCTTTAAACTTTTAGAAAAGACACAAGAAATCTTTAGCATGGTTAAAATTTTCATCTTCACAAGTTATCATCCTCATCAAGAATATTAAATTTTTATTTTTCACCTCTCCTATTTCTAAGATGAGACTACTAATTTTAGGCATATTGACCCACAAGGAACAATAAAGAGTTTTGTCTACCTAATATTTATAATAGTTTCCATGAGTTCTAAAACTATCTTTATCACTCCATAATATTAAATTTTTATTTTTCACCTCTCCTAATTCTAAGATGAGACTACTAATTTTAGGCATATTGACCCACAAGGAATAGTAAAGGGTTTTGTCTAGCTAATATTTATAATAGTTTCCATGAGTTCTAAAAATATCTTTATCACTCCATAATATTAAATTTTTATTTAAATCACCTCTCCTATTTCTAAGATGAGACTACTAATTTTAGGCATATTGACCCACAAGGAACAATAAAGAGTTTTGTCTAACTAATATTTATAATAGTTTCCATGAGTCCTAAAAATATCTTTATCACTCCATAATATTATTTTTTTATTTTTCACCTCTCCTATTTCTAAGATGAGACTACTAATTTTAGGCATATTGACCCACAAGGAACAATAAAGAGTTTTGTCTAACTAATATTTAAAATAGTTTCCATGAGTTCTAAAAATATTTTTATCACTCCATAATCATTTTACAAAAAAAACTTAACATTTATTTTTAACTTGTTGTATTTTCGATAATAAAAAATCTCTATATAAATATTTCAAAATTTTAAATTGCTAACCATCCATACTTTGTGAATTTTTTTTAATAAATATTTTATGAATAAATAAAAAATAATATAATGCTCAAAACAAACAACTTATATAAATGAATCTTCTTCCCCTTATATGTGTTTTTCATTGCTTTTGATATCTTCGAATATGCATAAATCTACCCATGAAAGTGATTCATTCAACAACATTAAATGCTCTTATTCAAAAACACTAATAATTTTATCATCTTTCTCATCGCTTCCCAAAATTTACAGTCTTTAAGGGTCAGTACAAGAAGCTGAGTCCACTTTTTGGCCAAAAAGTGGAAGTGTTTTCCCTGATTTTCAGATTTTGTCTCGTTTGAGCTTAAATTTTGAAACACTTAGAGATTGAATCTTGGAGAAAGTAATGAATATAAAAGATAGCCCTCTAAGTTTAATTTCCAAATATGTAATTTATTTTAATACCCACATAATAAAAAATAACTTTTTGAATGGAGTTCTAAAAACTATGTTTTAAAAATGCTTGTTTCGGGACCATAACATGCATGTGTACGACCCACACTTTTTGACACAATTAAATTTATTTTCTCAAATTGTTTTGGGAAATGGTTTGTAACACACTAAAGATTGATGAACATATTTTCTGTATTTTTTTTTCCAATATATTTTTTTTAATTAATTTTTTAACGACTGTAATTATCTTTTTAAAAATTTGACATGTACGACCCATATAATTTGACGTAAACTTAATTTTTTTTATTTTTTATTTTTAAATAGAATTTTTTTTGTGTAGATTGATGACATAATTTTTTTTTCAAAATTCATTAAAATAAAAAAGTTATTAAATTAACAAAATTAGTTAATATTTCAAGTTTCTGGACCCGATTTAGTATAAATTAAATGAAAAATAGTTAAAATAATAAATATTTAAATAAATTTACATATTTAGAATCTAGATAGTATAATCTGAAATGGGTTTTAATTTCGTATAAAAATTCTCTAATTACAGACATGTAAACTATTTCAGAAGTTCATATTTGTGCTTTCATTCATGGAGATTTGAATTTGCAGGTCCATGTCTCAGGTGTGGCCATCCCAGGCCTATGCCGAGCCTAATCTCGAGCCAAGTGGCAGGTTGTAGAATCAACTTCTATAGAATGGGGCCCCGTTTATAAAACAGGGGCCCATTCCTTTTTTTGACCGTTGGATTTAATAATGGGCCCCTGTTATTTAAATAATGGGGGCTCGTTCCATACTGACAAACATTTTTAACATCATTCGGCAGTACTTTTTAATATTTTTTACACAAATTTATGAAGAACTTAGTAAAAAGATATTATTTTTTGAAGAGGAGTTTGTAAAGATGGGTTCTAAGCAACGTCAAAAGAAATAAAGGAAGGCAATGATAGCGGACGAAATTCAAGCACACAGAGAAAAGGAGGCAAAACACCAAAGAGATCGAAGATCACAACAACAACAATTGAATAACACTTCTGAAGCATCTAGTTCAGTGCCCATTGTAGATAAGACCATTGAAGAGATCATGATGGACACAACAAATGCAGAACCAAACACGCATATGACTGTTGATGCAAATGTTCATGTGGATGTGAATCTTGGTATGTTTTTAAATCCCCAAGACTATGATGCCAATCAAATTGTTGATTTAAATGAAGCTAAATATAAATTTCATACACCAATACGAAAAAAAATAAAAATTGAAAATATTACACCACCCTCTCTGAAAGAAAATGAATGTAATTTATTTACTATTGATAGCAATGTGCTAGATAATCTTAATGGGTTAGTTTCTTGGAAACAAATCAGAACACATGTGAACAAATTATATAAACAATTTTTCTATAACAAAATTTTAGGATTCCAATGTCAATTAATGCTACAATTAATAAAAATGTTAAAAATGCATAAAGTCATGAAAAAAAAAGGTATTTATGCAAAACCAAAAAGAAAAGATGAATCATATAAGCAAGTTGTATCTACTGTTGCCAATACCATCAATTCTATCAGAAAAACAAGTTGATTTAAAGATAAGAATGCAACACGTAGAGTTATAACAACTGCTATAGTTGACAAAACAATTGTTAGTAAAAGAATGTTAAGTGATATAAGTGGCTATTTGAACTTACATCGTAGAACCTTATCAAGTGCGACCAAAGAAGAGACACAATTGAAATTGATCCACTAAACCATTATTGGAGTTTTAGTGGTAGACTTCAAAGGTCGGACATGAAATTAAATGATGAAACTAAACAAATAATTGCAAAATTCTGGCATGATAACACTAGAGTTTCATCAAATGCTAGAGATGTTTCAAAGTTAAGGGTGGGATAAAAAATTCATGATCCTCATCCAAAAAATCAATAAACAAAGAATATCTTGTTGTTGTAAAACTCATGTTCAGTTTCATTACTATTATGATGTTTTTCGATATATACATTGTATGTTGCATGGTAATGATCTTGTGCAAGATTGTGGTGTTTATGTTCCACCTGAAACTATAAAAGATTTTATTGCAAGTTTATTTTGTAAACCACCTAATGAACAATTTTTTCTTTCTAGTTCATGCATTTATGGCCTTTGTAATTTATGTGGGAACTATTCTTTGATAGGTGAATGTTTGCATGAACATGTTTCATCTGAGTTTGGATAAAAAAATGGTTGTAGTTAGGAGATTTAAAAATATAGAATACCCTCTAAAGGATCGAAAGATGGGGAAACATTTAGAATTGATAGCAAAATAGAATAGTGTGAATGCATTTATCAATGAGTTTAAAAGTCATATTGTTCCAAAATATGTGAAACATTCCCAACATGCCTGATGGCTTGATGGACAGTTTCGAATATGAAAGAACACATTTCTAGTTGGAACAATAGTATCAGTTGAGGATTTTGTAGAAAATTATACTCTAAAACCACAAGAGGAAACTCAATCACAATACTACAACTCAGTGCAAGTGGCCATATTTGTGCACATTATATATAGACATGACCATGATAGTACAAAAGATAACAAATTTTTTTTGAGGGAGTATCATTTCTATGTTAGTGATAATAGATTACACTCGTCAGAGTTTGTTCAGCATTGCTTCGAGCTATTTCATGATAATCTTAAGGAAAGAGAAATTGACATGAAACAACATATGATATGGTTAGATAATTTGATTTTAAAATAATCATATAATAAAATATCATACATAAGATTGCTCATTAGATCCTCTAGCAGTATCTTGTGCAGTATCAACACCAAATGTGGTGCTAGCTAAGTCCTGTACAAGGTCAAATTCAAAGTGTCCAATTAAATCTTAAATTAAGAGTCAAAATAATATCAAATTAAGTATTACACATTAAGACCTCAAAGGATGTTGATGTGCATTCAAATTGGCTCTGATAAAAATTATGAGAATAACCTATCTTGATAGTAGTGTCCACTTGCAAACATGCATTTAATGAGATCATATTTAATGAACATATATATGTGTATTAAATAATTTCAAGTTAAGTTACAATGTTGTAAGAGTTTAAATTTAATTTATGAATTCTAAGATACATACCATAGATGGTATCACAATTGTCACACCCTCTTCTTGATGTGATGTAGAGGGTCCCTCATGACCTGAATCCTGGAGAAAGAAGAATTCAATGTATCAACATGAAAATTTATATAGTATATGATGATAACATATTAACTTAAAAAGCTAGTACAATGTATAGATAGAAATTGATACTATACACAATAAGGTGTGTCGAGCTGTGTTCTAGTAGATACAATATTGACTCTAATATTAGGTGTAGTCCTTATCTACATAAACCAAATTTATTTAATGAAGTATTAGATTGTATAAAAAAAAGACATGCACTTAATTTATACCTATATTTAATGAAGTATTTAAAGATTGACATGTACATGTATATATATCTATACCTGCTCAAGATGATCATCAGAGCAAAGAAAATCCATATATGATGTCATCATATTATCATCTGATGCATCATGTTTAGCTGGAACTGAAGCAGATCCTGGATCAATAGTAGGACCTACACACATCTCATGACAACTCAAACATATATGTGGCATCCATCGAGGAGCAGATGCCATAAGAGCAACCTGGTCACTCAGGTTACTTGTGAGGGAAGTCAAAGCATCTAATGTCAAAATGAATGATGTATTCTGCACATTTGCAGGAATTGATGGAGCAACAAGTGGAACTACGGGTGGATCTGGTAGGGGATTATTACTCCATGCCCCTAATCTATGCTATGGCATTCCACGACCAACACCCTAGAATGACTTAATATCAAAATAATTTGGTTTTTGGTGTATTACAAACTCACAGTATAATTTCTTCAAAAAATATAAAGGGACCTCATAATTACAATGTGGTGGATAATAAAAAACCATCCATCATCTCTCCCAAAAGTGTCTAGCCATTTCTGGATGCACACACCACCTAATTGAAATTATTTTCCCGTTAGGTTGCATTGGTTCTCTTGTTTTTGGGTTAGTAAAATATGGACATAAATGAGCTTTGGTTATTTTGAGATCAGTGATTTGCCTATAAGTTAAACCATCAGCATAAAAATCACACAACTCTTGTCGTCATCTATGAAATTTATCTAATTGAGAATCAATAGATCTAACTGACTCGACAATAGTTTGCATTGATTTTGCAAACTCTAGAAGATGGGGTGGCATGATTGGCTCATTTTGGATAGCAGTAATATTTTTTTCAATCACTTGTAGGTTTTCATTAATTCATTCTCTTAAATGAATTTCATCCAATCTAGGGGGTGGAGGTGGAGGTGGTGGTGGTGGTGGTGGTGGAGGTGGAGGTGGTGGTGAAGGAGGAGGGGGTTGCGGTGGGGGATTTTCACCTAATAATTCATCTATGTCAAAGACATCCATGAAAACAAAGAGCTTCTGCATATATAAAGATATGCATGAATTATATACAACTCTATGTCAAAGAAGAATCTATTTTAGTTTTAAAAAAACATTTATAAATAGTAACATTTCTACATTGTTGAATGAGATACACATGAAATCTAATATAATATTGAACTTGAAAAAATATACATGTACATACTATTGAATCTTTAAATATAAAATTTGGCACAAAACTTGATAAAAACTTTCAATGAAACTTCATAAATCTATTATATATTCAATTTAATGCATTCATTTCTTGTAAAATGCATGAACTAATAAAATCAATATAAAATATTCCATACATGAACTTGTAAAAAAAGTTAAATAAGATCAACATATGGTCAAAATAATGGTGATGTAGTACACATCATATAGGCAAAAGTGACCATGAAATTAAAACAAATGTTCCAACTTGACATCAATGAGTATGATCAAATATTGCTTGTAGGATTAGTAGGACAAGTAGGTTCATTAGCAAAAGTCTCAATACTTTCAAATGAAGTGTGATAGGATCAATATGAAGGATGGGATAGAAAATTATAGCTAGGATAAAAAGTGATCAATGATTTGAAGCTCAACAATGGTGCAAATATTCAAATATACAAATTATGATAATATGATAAGTATGATATCTAATTTAAATATTTAATATGCATGATAGTGGAGTACCATGATGCCTCTAATGTAGGATCAAGCTATGTTATATAATGATATAATATTGATATAAGTAGGATTGCTCGTAAGATATGCCAATGTAAGATCAATAAAGAAGTGGGAAATAAGATGATCCTCCTTAGTGTAAGAATATATAAGGATTGATGATAAGTGCTTAAAATAAGATATTGAAATGTAAGATCATTACACTCTATAAACCAAGATATGATCATAAGATCAACAAGATAACAACAATACAAGATCATCATGTGAGGCACAATCATATGATACTAAGATGCAAAAATGCGTGATCAAATAGTGATAATCTATTATATTCTCTAAAATAATAGGCATGACAATAAAGGATTGTAAATAGCATGCTCTTGTTGAAAAAAACTAAAATAATGATGATAATTCATTGATGAAAAATAATAAATAACATGTTTTTAGTAACTAGACATAAGAAGTAAGAGATCATATAGACCTAATTATCAGTTTACCTAGATATAATTATATATAAATGGAAGGATATACAAAAATGATCTAAAGTGATAAATTGCCCAATGTATGAACATAAGATAATACTTTAAGAAGATAGATTAACCAATATACAAACATAAGATAATCCTTTAATAAGATTAAAAAAAACACTATTTCAACATATGTGAAGCAAATAGTCTTGAAGATCATAAGATAGAACAAAAATTAAAGTATAAGACATAAATCATTATAGGAAATTTGTAGTTATTAATAAAGATTAGATAATGTAAAAATAGGAGATAAAACATATGAAGTAAAAGTAGGAATCATGAAAGGAAATCAAGTGAGAAAATATTAAACATGCCCTACAAGTGGGGTAATAGAATATGAAGTAAACATAAAATATTAAATTAAACATATATGTTCCCAAAGTGGGAGATAAGACATAAAGGAGATAAATAGCTACCAAAAGATAAAGTAGATGTGAAAAGTGAACAATATGAAAGATAAATTATGAATGAACATTCACTTTGTTGGTGCATAATTATTTTCTTATATTTAGCCAACTATTGTATTGCATATTTGCACCTAGGATAGGATAAGATTACTTGGGTAGATATCTACCTAGGTAGGCATCACATGTTCAGCTCATAGTCCCTACTTTGGTAGAGATGTGGATATATGTTACTCATCTTCTAATTTTTTTGTATGGATGTTTGTGTATGTGATATTTTTTTCTTTATTTTCTAATTTTTTTAATAAATTTTGTTTAAAATTTCTAAAATTGTGTAAGAGTTCTCTGTAAAGAGAATTTTATATATTAGAATTTTCCTAAAACATGTCTCAAAATGATTAAAACACTTGAATCAAGGTCAAAAACTAGGAATGTGCGATACATGATATGGATGATGACAAGGATGGTTGAGAATAAAGAGAATTAGAATGGATTATGGTATACTCCTAAGTGTAGGGTACATTTAAAAAATAGATTATACATGATGCAAAAATTAGGTCTTCATCATGGTACTTGCCCAAGGTGTCATAAGAATGGTTTTCACCCATGAATAAACAAATTATGTTTACTTTTCTCTCTTTTTTAATTTTTATGCAAGACCAAATCCTTTAGGTGTGGATATGTTAAATGATACGTAGGATATTTATAAGTTTTTAAAAATCCTAGCCAAAAAATAAAGGACACCAACTATGGACCTATTATGCAATGTCATGGCATAAAAGGACTTATTATGCCGTCATGGCATAATAGGTCCTATTATGCAATGACATGATATAATAGGTCCTATTATGCCATGACATGACATAATAGGTCCATAATTAGTCCTATCATACTAAGTAAACATGTCAAATTAGTACTTCAGTGTTGGAGATGAATTAGATGATGAAGTTGGCAATTCGAGAAAATCATGTCATATCATGGCTTAATAGGTCCTATTATGGACCTATTATGCCATCATGGCATAATAGGTGGACTATTATGCAATGTCATGGAATAATAGGATCTATTATGCAATGTCATCGAATAATAGGACCTATTATTCCATGATGGCATATTAGGTCCTATTATGCCATGACATGATATAATAGTACCAACTATGGACCTATTATGCAATGTCATGGCATAATAAGACATATTATTCCATCATGATATAATAGGTCCATAATTGGTCCTATCATACTAAGTAAACATGTCGAATTAGCATAGTTTCAGTGTTGGAGATGAATTAGATGATGAAGTTGGCAATTCGAGAAAATTATGTCATGTTGTGGCTTAATAGGTCCTATTATGGACCTGTTATGCCATGATGGCATAATAGGTGGACTATTATGCAATGTCATGGCATAATAGGACCTATTATGCCATGATGGCATAATAGGTCCTATTATGTCATTACATCTATTATGCAATGGCATGGAATAATAGGACATAGTATGCCATCATGGCATAATAGGTCCATAACTGGTCCTATCATACTAAGTAAACATGTCGAATTAGCATAGTTTCAGTGTTGGAGATGAATTAGATGATGAAGTTGGCAATTCGAGAAAATCATGTCATGTTGTGGCTTAATAGGTCCTATTATGGACCTGTTATGGCATGCTGGCATAATAGGTGGACTATTATGCAATGTCATTGCATAATAGGACCTATTATTCCATCATGGCATAGTAGGTCCTATTATGCCATGACATGATATAATAGGACCAACTGTGCACCTATTATGCAATGTCACAGCATAATAGGACATATTATGCCATCATGACATAATGTGTCCTATTATGCCATTACATGGCATAATGTGTTCATAATTGGTCCTCTTATACCATGACATGACATAATAGGACCATTATAGGACCTTTATGCTATGACATGGCATAAACCTAAGCCTAAACTTTGATATCTAAAATTTGAAGAGTAATGTAAATTAATTTTAAGGTTATACTAATAGTGGTAACTTTTGTATTGCCTAATGAGGATTAAGAACAATTTTCGTACACATGTTCAATTTAAGGAATTGGAATGGTGGTTTGCTTGAAGTGGTTAATTTTTTTTCATTTATTGGATGAAAGGCCCAATACCTAAAAAAATAAGTCCTTGAAACATTTAACGGTCCTATTGTGCCATTTCATTTGGTTTGGTTTGGTTTGGATTTGGTTTTGATTTCTATTTAGTTTCGGTTTTGTTTTGGTTTTCGTTTTGATTTTTATTTTATTTGGTTTTGGTTTTGGTTTTGATTTTGTTTGGTTTTGGTTTTGGTTTTGTTTTTGATTTCCATTTAGGTTCGGTTTTGTTTCGATTTGGTTTTCATTTTGATGTTTCTGAGATATCTTGTATCTTGTAAATTTGATATTTTGTTTTGTTAACTATCTAGGTTTGGTTTTGATTTGTAAATTTACTGATTAGGGTTTAGGGTTAACTGTTGAAGAATATTTCAGATCAAAATTAAGAATTTATAAATGTAAAAAAAAATTTATTTATAGGATACTTTTAAAAAAAAAATAATACCAAAAAAATCTAAATAATACACAAAAAAAAAGGAAAAATATACAAGAAAATTACAAAATGTGAAAATAGATGATTGAATGTGTACCTGGGATAGTGGTGGAGGCTTGAAATCCACAGCACAGGGGCCTATTTTTGATCTCCTGTTCTCACTTCAGTTCCAGGGTGAAAATGAAAAAATTCGCCCAAAAAAAGGCGTAAAATACAATTTAGAAACGGAGGCCCGTTTTTAAAAAATGGGCCCTCATTTTAGAACAAAATGGGGGCCCATTTATTTTCACTTCAGGCCCCCATTACCTTTTGGCTTGAGGGCCCAAAGCATAAACGGGCCCCCATTTTTTGAAAACAGGCCCCCTTTTTTTGAAAACGGGCCCCCATTTTTAAGAGCGCATTTTCCAATGTACAAATTGAGCACGTTTTCCAATGCACAGACTTCTGTGAGTTTGTGACTCATTACCTTGCACTTGCCCTTAAATTTAAGGTAAATAATTATTTTATTTTACTTTTCAAAGCATAATTACCTTCATCACATTACTACTTTCAATCAAAATGGTTACTTCTTGTTTCACTTGCTTGTATCTCTCTATAAAAAACCTTCCTCCCTCTTCAGACTAACCATACACTTTCAATAGTTTAACAAAAACCTTAGTATTTCTTTTTTTGTTGTTGATAAATTTGTTTGATCTAGTTAAAAACCTTCTTCATTCACAATATGCTATAAAGAACATCACTCTTTTCAACATTTCTATTTTTTTTCTCTTAAAAATTAATTATTAACTAACCAAACATAAAACATAGTTTATTAAACTAACTGTAGTCACATAAATCTGTCCACTTAATTAAATGAATATTTAGTATTTATTTGATTATTTAACCATCAATCAATAATTAATTAAATTAATATATTTAATTAATTCGTCTTAACCCTCTTCTCCTATTACTTAAATAAATTATTCAATTTATTTGATTTAATTCACTTAACCAAATTCAAACCATTAATTAAATAAATAAATCATATTTATTTAATTAAATTTTCTCTCACATTTAAATAAATTAATATTTATTTAAATTCCCCCAAAATCCCACCTCTCACATTTAAATAAATTAACATTTATTTAAATCACCTTTATCCTCTACCCACTTGTATTTTCCTACAAATGCAAGTTGCACAACTATTTTAAATAAATCATTTATTTAAATCATCTTTATCCTCCACCCACTTGCATTTTCTTACAAATGCAAGTTGCACAACTATTTTAAATAAATCATTTATTTAAATCACCTTTATCCTCCACCCACTTGCATTTTCCTACAAATGCAAGTTGCACAACTATTTTAAATAAATTATTTATTTAAAATCCTATTTATCCTCACCCACTTGAAACCTTTAATGGTTTCCCTTAAAGTCTTCAAACTTAATGGCTTCCTTCTAGAGTCTTCTCAAACCTTTAATGGTTTCCCTTAAAGTCTTCAAACTTAATGGCTTTAAAGTCTTCAAACTTGATGGCTTCCTTCTATAGTCTTCTTAAGCCTTTAATGGTTTCCCTTAAAGTCTTCAAACTCAATGGCTTCCCTTAAAGTCTTCAAGCCTTTAATGGTTTCCCTCAAAGTCTTCAAGCATTTTAATGCTTTATCTTCCTTTTTCTCATTTAAATAAATTAATATTTATTTGAATATTTATCCAAATGCAAATTACACCATTTAATTCAAATAAATGATTTTATTTTAATTGAAAATACCAAAATTCCTCCCACTTGCATTTTTCTACAAAATCCACTTGCATGCCTAAACCCCTTCTAGATTCTTCTAAACCTTTTCTAATTAACCTAATCCATCCCCTAAATATTGTCACATTCCTAAGCAAATTGGAGTCACTTCTCAAAGACTCCAAAGTCTTTGAAAAGCAATTAATGCTTTATGTGTTCAACAAATTAACCTCTAAAGTCTTCCAAACCACTTATGGCTCTTACATGACCATTAATGGTTAATTCCACTTGCACCCATGGTTAAGGACTTTGACCCCTAACTTAACCCTCATGTAACCCATGTGTCTCTTCAAAGCATTTATTTCTTTGACTAGGGTAGCCATCATGTCCCCTCAAGCATTTAATGCTCCTTATCTCTCCTCTCAAGCCTCCTCATGGTGACACTTGTCAACATGGGATTGGGTTGAAAAAATGATGCTCTGCAAAAAGGATTAGAAATTCTGTTTGATGGCAACACACACAAGAGCACAAGAAACAAATGTTAGTGTTAGCAACAAAAGATTATCCTAAACAGGCATATCAAGAGAGATATTAAGCATGAAATAGAAAGCATATAAACCTAGAATAAAATAGCTAATCAAGATGCTCATAGTTGGTCCTCCCTTGTTCCTCTCCTCTCCAAGTCCCAAATGAGTGTAGCTCTCAGCATTTAGCACTAGCCATGGATGCCATATGGAGATTCAAGATGGTTGAATATGATAAGCAAATGCTATGCAAGTGTAGATAGTGATGCTATGAGAAAACTCTATCCTAATGCCAGTATAACAACAATACTCTAATGCTTCCTTTTTGCTTGAGGAGAAGGGTTCTATTTATAGAAGAAATGGGGAAATGAGAAACAAGGGAGAAGCATCAAAAGGCATCATGGAAGCATCTTAGGGAGGCTCTTCTCCTTTATTTTATTTTGTTAAACTTCTTTCATGCTTTTTTGAAATCTCTTTTGATATGTTTGGAATGGTTTTTAGTTCTTTGTTTTGTTTTTATGGTTGAAACTAACTTATTAACATTGAACTTTGTTGTTGCCTTGTCCCCATTTCCATGACATCATTTGGTGAACCCGACATGAATCCAAACACCAAAAAGATCAACTTTTTTTAACCAATAACATGCTTGAATGTTGAAAATGTCACACAGGTTGCGCTTTTGACATTATTTTGGCACGTTTGACATTGTTTTGGCGCTATTCACCCTGTTTCAGTGCTTTTGCCTTCTCTGTCTTTCCCTTTCTTTTAATGCATTTGTGTTAAATAGCGCCTCTATTCAAACACAGACTAGCACTATTGTAACGGAACGTTGTACAAATCACCTTGTAACCAAAAAAAAAAAAACCAAAAAAAAAAATTAGGCTTGTAGAAGCCCACCAAATAGGTAGATTTTACTAACTATTTTTCTCTTTTGTGCAGATTTAAATTAGATTAAAAAGTAGATTTATATTTTTTACTAACTTGTTTTTTAAGTTAGTTTTAAAAATGAATTCACTTTTTATTTTGGTTTAAAATTAACTTCACATTTCAAATTTGGGCTTTTAAAAAAGAATCACACATTTGTTTGGGGCTCTTAAAAAGAATTTCATTGTTCCAAGGTAAAAAGAACCACAAACTTATACAAAACAACTTTATTTCTTGCAAGTTAGGAAACAAACTTCGTTTTGGTGCTTAAAATCAACAAAACAAAATTTATTTTCTTGCATCAACTTAAAAGAAATTTACAATCAACACTTTGTTTTGGGCAATCTAAAAAGAACAAGCCATTTTTCCTTCAAGCTCAAAAACAATTTTACTTCAAGCAAGACGTGTTTTCAATTCAGTTGACTAGGATTTCAAAGTTCCTAGTTTACAAAATATTTTGCCTTTGAAGTTAAAAAGAACACCATGACTGTTGGAGCAACATCTCCAAATAGTTAGATCACATTGCAATGATAGATTAAAAAGAACAAGTGTTTTTCATGCTTGGCACACTTGTGCAAAGAGTTGGTTGAGTGGTCCTACTTCTAACACACACTATCCTTTCCCTTGGCTTTTGTGGTCCTAGGTGCAAGAGAAAAGTGTTAGTAACACTCAAAATTTTATCTTTTTAAGAGAGGTCTGCTAAGAGACACATCACTCTTGGGAATGACCTCGCATGGTAAATCCTTCGAGCCACTATAGAAATCAGGTGAGAGCAAAAGTTGTAGCCTTGGGTATAGTTGTTCCTATAGTGTAACTGGCCGAAAGGACAAATGGGCCCCACCACCAGTTACAAGGCTCTTAAGTGAGTCACTGCAGAATGAACTTATATCCAAAAACATCGAACATGACTAAACACCTTTAAATAGTAGCCCACCTGTTCTATTGATTGAGGATATTTGCGATATAATTTAGTGCAAGAGCATAGATGGTTTTGCTCCCAAGATACTCACCATACTTATTTCCTTGAGTAGAAACATAGCTTTTTGAAAAGTCACTTGTGGCTTGATAAAAGTGGTGACTCCCCCATCATAGGGATCATCTATTTGTTATGCTCGTGCAAGACTTGGTATATCACATCCTTACCTACCACGGTGGGATTCATAAGGTATGTAGTACCAAAGTCGAAGAAATATCAAGATGTGGGCTAAATTTATCACAACTGGCCATTTGACCTTAGGGATAAAAAGTGTTTGAAATGTGTTCATTTTAAAGACCAAGTACAAATTGAGCCGACTTCAGGCTTTGGAAATACACCTTAAAATACATCTAAAGGAAGGGTCATATACAAGTCCAAGGATTGGGTTGATTTAGACCCATACTCATTTGTGCCTTTGAGGGCAATATTCTTGTGTTTGTGTGCTTGCTTTGTTTTCTTGTCAAAGAAAAATCAGAAAATCAATCCCAAAAACAAAGTATTCATCCAACCAAACATTTCTCAAAACAACCAAACACATCAAAAACAAAGTGCAAACAACAAAGAGTCAAATTTTATGACCATTCTTCACATCTTGCGAAAGAAGAAGCATCATCAGAATATCAACTTGAAAAGAAGACCATTAAGCTCAAAGGCTTTGATCAAAAGGAGGAAATTCTTCTATATAAATAGGCAAATCTTTGTCTCACATAGAGTCTTTTTGCATCACTTGCGTCTCTACCTTCAAGGCAAAACAAATGAATTTGATTTAGAAACTTTGAACCGCATAGCTTTTATGCAATATAGAGCTCTGAGTTATCACAAAAACCAAGGAGGTAAGATTAATCCCAACTTTTTCCCAAACGTCTGTATCACATACAACACAGCTCGAGAAATACCACCAACACCCGAAAGGGAAGAGGTAGAGTTTGTCCCATTTGTAACACAAAGTTTTTATTGAAGTTAAAAACAATTTTCATCCATCATCTTATTCATCCATCATCACTTCATCATCAATTCATTCCAACTCTCAAAACATTAAGAGGTTCTTGTCCCAAACTTCTCTTTTAGATATTGCTTGAATCAATCGCATCACATCACTTTTTAGATTGTTTCTACATCTAGGATAAGCTCATCCTAAGAGACACATCTACGTAGGTTAAAACTAGTTCATGAGTGAATCCTCTCATTACTAGGTAGTTAAATCTATAACACATCTCAGATTTCTCTACACCTTATCACATCAAAACTTATCAAACAAACAAGCAATTCAAAGAAGGAATTTCAGTTACATCCACCTTAAAAGTGCTAGAGATCCATGTGCAACACAATTCACCAACCATCAACCTTTCATTTCATCAAAAACTCATCATCATTTTCACACAACTTCAACAAAAACTTATAAACAAAATGGCCCAAACCCGATCACAATCAAGGCAATGAGAAATAGAAATGGAAGAAGAAGAAGAGGAAAATCTCAATGAATTTCAAGAAGCGGGCAAGTGCAAGGTAATGAGTCACAAATTCGTGGAAGTCCGCGCATTGGAAAATGCGCTCTTATAAACGGGGGCCCGTTTTCAAAAAACGGGGGCCCGTTTGTGCTTCGGGCTCCCGAGCCGAAAGGTAACGGGGGCCCGTTTTGTTTAAAAACGGGCCCCCATTTTGTTATAAAACGGGGGCCCGCTTTTAAACAAAACGGGAGCCCGTTTTTTAGAAACGGGGGCCCGTTTCTAAAAACGGGCCCCCGTTTTGTTTAAAAGTGGGCCCCCGTTTCTAAATGGCATTTTTCCTTTTTTTCCACAATCCGCCCTTGTTTGAAAACGGGGGCCCGTTTTGTGGAAGTTGATTCCACAACCCGCCACCTGGCTCGGGATTAGGCCCGGGATAGGCCTGGGATGGCCACACCTAAGACATGGACCTGCAAATTCAAATCTCCATGAATGAAAGCACAAATATGAACTTCAGAAATAGTTTACGCGCCTCTAATTAGAGAATTTTTATACAAAATTAAAACCCATTTCAGATTATACTGTCTAGATTCTAAATATGTAAATTTATTTAAAAATTGATTATTTTAACTATTTTTCATTTAATTTATACTAAATCGGGTCCATAAATTTGAAATATTAACTAATTTTGTTAATTTAATAACTTTTTTATTTTAAAGAATTTTGGAAAAAAAATTATATGTCATCAATCTACACAAAATTCTTTTGTATTTAAAAAAAAAAAAAATCAAAAAATGTTAAGTTTACATCAAATTATGTGGGTCGTACACGTCAAATTTTTAAAAAGATAATTACGGCCATTAAAAAATTAATTAAAAAAAAAATATTAGAAAAAAAAATACAAAAAAATATGCTCATCAATCTTCAGTGTGTTACAAACCATTTCCCAAAACGGTTTGAGAAAATAATTTTAATTGTGTCAAAAAGTGTGGGTCGTACACATGCATGGTATGGTCCTGAAACATGCATTTTTAAAACATAGTTTTCAGAACTCCATTTAAAAAGTTATTTTTTATTATGTGGGTATTAAAATAAATTATATATTTGGAAACTACACTCAGAGGGCTATCTTTTATATTACTGACTTTTTCCAAGATTCAATCTCTAAGTGTTTCAAAATTTAAGTTCAAATGAGACAAAATCTGAAAATCAGGGAAAACACTTCCACTTTTTGGCCAAAAAGTGGACTCATCTTCTTGCACTGACCCAAGCACTTGGAGGAAATGCGAATGACGAAAACCCAAGTACTCCTACTCCTACAACAATAGAATGGGCTCAGCATAACCCTCTCTTTAACAAACTGTTTGATGAAATACTCAGGAGCAATGCGGATGCTCACTTCTTAAAACTCGCTCAAGAAGGAGCACAACTCCCCTCTGACTTTGATCTTGCCCAATTAAGACAAGCATCAGAAAGACAAAGTCGCCATGAAGAGGAAAGAGGTAGAGATCCCATCAGATATAACATTCCTCGAGGTAACCCACCACCTCCTCCTCCAAATGAAATGGAGATGTTGCCGCAACAAGTCAAGAATCTCGCCCAACAACTTCATTGTGGTGTCAAAACTAACCAATTCTCACTCAATGACATCTGTCCCTATCCTTTTGATAGGAATCTTTATATGCCACCCTTTCCACGAGGATTCAAAATACCCAAATTCAAAAAATATAGAGGAAAGGGAGATCCCTGTGATCATGTCAGAGAATTTCATTCCGCTTGTCTTGAAGTGGCATATGAAGACACCTACCTAATGCGCCTTTTTCCCCAATGCTTGGGAGGAACAACCACATCATGGTTTTCCCGACTATCAGGTGGCATTAGAACATTTGAGGAACTCATCCAAAAGTTCCTAGCTCATTACTCTCATAACATTGAACACGACATCACCATGGCTAACCTATGCAACACTAAACAAAAACTAGGTGAACTATTCTCAGTATTCCTACAACGATGGTGCCAAATGTCTAGCAGACGTTCTCTTCAGTTACCTGAACGAGAACTAGTGGAAATATTCATTTCCAACTTAAATGAAGAAATGAAATTTCACCTGGATGTCAAAGACACAGACTCTTTTAATGATATGATCACCAAGGGTTTGAAATGTGAGTGAGCCCTCATCAAGAAAGGACTCATCAAAATCTATAATGAACCAAAGGATGGTCCTCGCCCATGCTTCAATAGTGATAAACCAAGCTTCTGGAACAAAAACAAGAATATCATCAACGATGGGGTTGTGGATGCCAGGACTATACAAAATGCACAACCTGTGGTTCGGTTTGCAGGACAAAATCCTCCACCTCAGAATAACACAAATGTTCCTTCCAATCAAGGTCGCATCACATCTCATGATGAACCAAGACCTCGTTAGCAAAAATAGAAACGCACATACACTCCCTTAGGAGAACCCATTGAAACAGTATTGCGACAACTCATTTCTCAAAATTTGGCCACTCTCCCTAAAACATCAAACTATGAACCTCAGGTCAAACCTGCATGGTGGAGAGATACTGAACACTATGATTTCCACCAAGGAAGAGGACACAAGACAAGTAATTGTCATCAATTGAAAGATCTTATTCAGGATCTTATTGACCGACGAGAAATTGAAATTGAAGGACATGACTCAAAAACAACAAATAATGATCATCTGATGTTCAAAAATCCACTTCCATCACAAGATCAAAGGGGTCCTTCCACTTCCAGGCGAGGCATTGATACCACCGATTATACACAAGCTGCATATAATTACATTGTAAATCATTTGTATGATGCCAGTGAACAAGTTGCAACTATAACCTTCAAAAATCCCAACTCAAATTGCAATGTTGTTACACGTTGTGGCAAGGTCACCATAAAGGCAGCTCCACAAGGCACCACCTCCATCCCAAAGCAATACAATCTTGTGGAACAATTAGACAAAATGCCTGCGCTTATATCCATTCTAGAACTACTGCGCCTATCGCCATCTCATAAAACTATCTTGGATCAAGCACTCCAAGAGGCGTCAGTCCCTGCAAATCTACATACAGACCAATTTCAAGCCATGGTTGGAAGTCTAAAGTCATCACCTTGTCTCACTTTTTTTGAAAGTGACAACTCTTCCTTCCAGCAACCTCATAACACCTCACTCCACATTGAAGGATTTATTAACCAGCATAGGATCAAGCAAGTCTTGATAGATAATGGAGCAGGCTTGAACATTTGTACACTACAGTTGGTCATAGCATTGGGATATGCGGTAGAATCAATGGATCCTCATAAGAAGATCACAATCAAAGCCTATGACGATGCAGAGCGGTCATCCAAAGGAGTTGTGGTACTCCCAATCCGAGTGGGCCCTGTGGTAAAACACATCATCTATCAGGTTCTGGACCTTCCTCTACCATACAATCTATTATTAGGGAGACCTTGGATACATGCCATGCAAGCCATTCCATCTACCTACCATCAATGTATCAAGTTCTCACATAACGGTGTAGAGATCACAATCCTGGGTGATGCAAATCCCTTTGCATATTGCCATAATATCAGCCATCAACCAGAGATAAGCGTTCCTAATAATAGAGAAGCCATTTCCTCCACATCATATATAAGTCCAGCCTCTCTTGCCAGTTCAAACACCACTATACCAAAGCAAGAAAAGCTTAAGATGGAAGTAGTAGAGGAAGGTCCTAAGGAATAAAACTTGAGTCAACTCTTTTGTGTGGGACAAATGCCCACTTCTCCTCAAACACATGGTAAACCACAGCAGTTACTCCAGCAACCACTAATCACTCCCGCATGTGCTTTGACGCCTTTCATCCTTGGAAAGAGTCAAGAAGAAGAAACCCAAGATGAGGACTTAGCAAAATGGATCTATAAAGATCCCATCACCACTAATCTACCACAAGTTAAACTTCCTACAGATCAGTATGGCAAAGGTCTCCTCATTATGCAAAGAATGGGGTATGATGGTTAGAGTGTGTTGGGATGTTGCAAACAAGGACAACATGAACCTCTACTGCCGGAATTAAAGCCCAAAGGTAATACAGGCCTAGACTTTGAAAAAGAGATCTTTCCTAAACTCAAATTCAAAGGAAAACCCAGCAAACCAATATATCAACCTATTGCAAAAAGGACACCTTTCATTATCAAAGTAGCATCAAACACCATCACAATTGCCCCACTGAGGCTCCGAATCCCAACACAACTATCACCAATACCATTCATCCCACCAAGCGAACCAGTAATCCCATCCACAGCAACAATCCCATCAATAGTACCATTAGCAATAGCAACTGTATCGGAACCCGTAGCAGCATCTATGGCACTAGTAGTTCCAGCAGAAGCCACTGAGTCAATATTACCAATACTCCCTGTACCAAATTCTTTAATCCCCATCAACCTTCCTGCAGCACCAATCACACCTACAGTGTTTAACTCAAAAGACATCCCAATATGGTATAGCAATCGGATGCTGGAAAGTGATTCAGAGACCGACTCACATGAATGGGAATTTGATTCTGTACAGCTTAATACTTCAGATGAGGAAGACACATCACCACCTCCGCCACGCAAAGACATCCCTGTTTATGGAGAAGCATAGATAAAGACCACTTGGGTTCCTGAACTGGAAACATCTTCCATAGACCCTACGTCTCATCCTACGCCTGATTATGATAGGGAGAGTACCATTGATGACCTTCACCATAACGTCTTAACCCTCACTGATACATCTAACACACTTAACCTAATCGATGAAGTAATGCCCATTATTCACCCTGAACTCATCGAATGGAACCAACCAAATCCCCCATGTCTTGACTTCTCCAAAACGATGAGGCTATCATTGACTTTTTGGAATTAAGAGATAACCTACCAAGCGGGGATCAGAAAGCTGGATTCGCCATTGAACTTAATAGCACAGCATACTTCGGGGTGGATGCCAAACCTTTCAGCTGCAAAAATATAACAATAAAACATGGATCTTCCAATGAAAACCACACCGTGGCATTGTTTGATCTGATAAAAGTAAAAAGAAAGAGCGTATCCAATGGTGAAAACCTCTCTGAGGCACCTAAGGATGAAGGGTTTGACATTCTCCTTGCTAATGTACAACAGGAACGATCAACGATTCTCATCGAGGAAACCAAAGAATACAATGTGGGGACTCCTAAAAATCTTCATCTCATAAATCTGGCATCTCTTCTCACTCCAGAGAAACAGCCTAAATTTATAGAGTTCTTCCAGAAGCGTCAGATCAACTTTGCATGGTCATATGCAGACATGCCTGGGCTTGATCCTGATTTAGTCATGCATCACCTCACCGTAGTAGAAGGAGCCAAACCTGTCAAGCAGAAGCTTCGTAAGATGCATCCCCAGATTGCAGTGCTAGTCAAAACAGAACTCAAGAAACTCCTAGATGTTGGTTTCATTAGGCCAATTGATTATGCAGAATAGATCTCCAACATTGTGCTTGTCGGCAAACCAAAAGGGGGCATCCGCATTTGTACTGACTTCAGAGATCTGAATAAGGCATGTCCTAAGGATGACTTCCCCCTACCAAATATCGACATCATAGTGGATCTGACAGCAGGACATGCCATGCTTTCACTCATGGATGGCTTTTCAGGATACAATCAAATAAAGATCACACTAGAGGACCAACATAAGATAGCCTTCACATGTCCATGGGGCACATATTGCTGGAATGTAATGCCCTTCGGTCTAAAGAATGCAGGAGCAACCTATCAAAGAGCAATGACGACCATCTTCCATGACATGATGCATACCATGATGGAAGATTATGTTGATGACTTACTAGAAAAATCACTCACCAGAGAAGGGCATCTCCACATCTTAGATAAAATCTTTGATAGACTGGAATAATACCATGTTCGACTCAACCCAAAGAAATGTGTCTTTGGAGTGACCTCCGGGAAGCTTCTAGGATACATTGTCTCAAGCAAAGGTATTGAGGTCGACCCAGCAAAGGTAAAAGCAATCATGGACATGCCACCTCCAAAGAATATCAATTAGCTAAGGACATTACAAGGACGACTTCAATCCATCCGAAGATTCATTACACAATTGGCTGGTAAGTGTTACCCATTCACACACCTGCTACACAAGAACATCCGCTTTCAGTGGGATGCCCGATGCCAGCAAGCATTTCAGACACTTAAAGACTATCTCATGAAACCACCATTGCTGATCCCACTAGATCCAAGTAGACTGTTGTTACTTTATATCTCAGCAACAAGTACAGCATTGGGTGTACTACTGGCACAACATAATGCAGAAGGAAAAGAGTGTGTTGTTTACTACATTTCTCACACATTGGTGGGCTATGAACTCAATTACACACCTATTGAGCGAGCTTGCTTAGTAGTAATCTTAGCAGCCACTAAATTGAGGCACTATCTGTTAACACACAAAGTACAACTCATTGCATAGATTGATCCACTCAAGTATTTACTTAACAAAACAGCATTGACAGGCTTCTTGGCCAACTGGGTGATGATTCTAAGTGAATTTGATATTGAGTACATGGACCGTAAAGCTATCAAAGGTCAAATTATTGCAGATCAGTTGGCTGATGCACCACTCATAAGTGATCATCCTCTCATTTCCAATTTTCTAGATGAAGAGATATTCATGATCACAATAACACAACCATGGAAACTATATTTTGATGGTTCATACACTAGGCACAGGTCGAGGGCAGGCATTCTGTTTATCACACCTCAAGGTGATAGCATCCTGAAGTCTTACAGGCTCACATTTCCATGCACAAACAACATAGCAGAGTATGAGGCCTTGATCACAGGACTCAAGTTAGCCATACAATGGAAATTACAAGAACTGCAAGTATATGGCGATTCCCAACTAGTCATTCGACAAGCAACAGATGAATATCAGACCAAAGATGATAAACTCATGCCATATAAGCAAATGGTGGACACTCTAAAGACATCATTTACTACTATCACTTTTGAGAAGATACCAAGAGATCAGAATCGAGCTGCTGACGCTATGGCTACCATCGCATCTCTCCTAGATCTTCCACAAAATTCAACACTCTACGAGTTCTTGGTGGAACAACTTTGGATCCCCGCTTATGATATCCCCGAATCCGAGATGATATGTCGCCTTGTCGGTTCTGAATCCCCATGGTACGGTGAGTTCTACACCTATCTCCGCGATCACACCCTTCCTCCCAACCAATCAAATAACCAACGTAAAACCTTCATTCGCCAAACTACTCGATATACCATTATTGTTGAAACCCTATACCGACGCGGTCTTGATGGTACTCTCCTTCGATGTCTAGAACAAGGTGAGATAACAAAGGCTTTGGAAGAGGCCCATGAAGGAATTTGCAGGACTCACTCAAGTGGTCCATCACTAGCCAAGAAACTCCTGTGCAATGGATACTATTGGCCATCTATGGAAAAAGATTCCTACTACTTTGTCAGAAAATGCAAGAAATGTCAAGTTCATGGCGATCTGATACACGCACCAGCCCAGGAACTACAACCAATCACAACACCATGGCCTTTTTGTCAATGGGGCCTTGACCTTGTGGGTAAGATTCACCCATCTTCATGTAATGGCCATAAATTCATTATTACCGCCACCAAATATTTCACAAAGTGGATCGAAGCTATTCCACTTACCCAAGTCACCGGCAAGTAGATCGCCTTATTCATCCTCAGCTACATCATTTGCCGGTATGGTGTGCCCATGTCCATCATCACAGATAATGGTCTTCCTTTCAAAAATCAGGATGTCCGTGAACTTTGTGAGAAATTTCATATCCAACATCGCTTTTCCACCCCCTATTACCCACAAGGCAATGGTCAAGCCGAAGCATCCAACAAAAACATATTGAGGATCCTAAAGAAGACAATCAATAATGTCAGCCGTAATTGGCATGTTCAACTAAATCCAGCACTATGGGCATATCAAACTAGCATTTGAACCCCTACAGGTGCAACTCCTTATTCATTAGTCTATGGTGGAAAAGCTATCTTACCTCTTGAGGTCGAGATACCATCATTACGGGTTTCCTTGCACAATCTCATCGATGATGAAGCATACAGAGTATCCCGTCTTCAGGACTTAGAGTTACTAGATGAGAAGCAACAAGCTGCATACAATCACCTCAAAGCCTATCAATAGCGCATGAGTAGAAGCTACAATCACTGAGCTAGATCTCATACATTTGAGGTAGGTGATCTTGTTCTTCGAGAGAATCCTCGCAACCAACCAAACAAAGAACATCAGGGCAAGTTTGAATCAAACTGGCTGGGCCCATATGTTGTCACTGCTTTATTCGGGTCCGGGGCATATCAGTTGGCTACATCAGAAGGAGAACTGCTCGCAGATCCAATCAACAGCATGCACCTCAAACGATTTTATACCTAAGCTGAACAATGCATCAGGCTCCCCTGCATACCAGAAACATACCAAAAACATTCAGAAAAATGTCCTGAAGAAATACAAAAACATTCAAAAAGTAAAGAAAAACCATGCATCCAAACGGTGAACAACCACTCCGGTGGCACCTTGGGTAAGTGCGATGGTGAAAACCTAGCAAACAGGTGCCACTTGTAAAGACAATGGCTCCAGTATCTTTTAGGCTCGTTGCAATCACTTCATACATCCATCCATCCATCCATCAACTATGGCTTGTTATAAATCTACAAATCCAAGAAAGTACTGCATGCATCCTACATCTCGCTTTTTTATAGTCATGTCTAAAAACTGGGGGCAATGCCTTTAACCTATTGATGGAAGTGGATTCTACATTGTCTTGTGATTCATTAAAGTTCTTTATTTAAAACTATCTCACAAAAAATCCAAAAACATTCAAAAATGTCTCACAAAAATTCAAAAACATTCAAAAATGTCTCACAAAAATTTAAAAAAACATTAAAAAAACATCTCACAAAATCCAAAAACAACGGAACACATCGGAAATCACACAAAAACATGGCAACACCTTGTACATACTCATCCAAGTAGACACCAAAACTAACATTGACAAATACTCGCACGATGATCACCTATCAAAAATTGACCAACACAAATCGACATCAACAATCAAACTGTCTTCAACAAGGATGCATACTTCCTTACCAAAACAAAGACAAAAATGACGTTTTCTTTGACAAGAAAATTATGTTAAGTTATCAAATACTTGGTTGATTTGTGAGTAATTCATTCGTTTATCTGTATCAGGATCTTTCAGGATTGTTTTGTATCATTTGCACATTATTTCTAATGAAGTACTGGGGCATGTACTAATGGTGTCTACGTGGGAAGTTCACCAAGCTACATGATCTTATGCAAAATGCAGTCATAGATCATTACGGCTTGCTGACTACAGCATATACCTCGACCATATGAGCATGAACCATTACCAAGGATCCCTATTCTTTATTCTTTATGTATATATTGTTTGTTTGTAGGTACAATGCTCTTACTTTGGTTCCTTCCTACATCATCCAAATTGGATAAAGGTTTTTATCTCTTAGTATGGTATGCACTTGTCTCAGGATATGATCAGTCTAAGATCAAGGAGGACGTTCCAAGTCATGCATGAAAGGAGATAATCCTTATCTGTTCTACAAGCAATACTCAGGTCAACTTGATCCATTATATCAAGTTGCTTGTATTAACTTGCTATATCAAATCCATGTAAGAAATACTCAGGTCAACTTGATCCATTATATCAAGTTGCTTGTATTAACTTGCTATATCAAATCCATGTAAGAAATACTCTGGTCATCTTGAATCTTTATGTCAAGTTGCTTGTATTTTCTTACAACATTTTAAAGCTCAATGATGAAAAATAAAGCACCATGGATCGTCATTCCATCTCATCTGTATATATTGCATTTCATTGCATTCCACCCATCCATACATTCATAATAGTTGCATATCATGCATACATAGTCATAATAATGCATACTCTATTTTACTCATCTTCTTCCATAGGACTCGGTCCTAGTCCTCCATATCTTCTATCTAACATAGAATCCCCCCACCCTCCCTATCTTGATCATCAACATCATCCTTATCCCTTCATCGCTTCCCATCCTCACTCATCCACAAAATTAAGCCAGTTACTCTATCTACACAAATACATCAACTCCCACACACCTAGACTATCAACAGATACTCTGATCAAGTATCTTCGAGTCTCAACAGGTAATCAATCATGGTAATCCTAGACTACATCAGGCATTTACCATAATGACCTAGTCTCAACGGGGTTGCCATGATTCCCCACAACCATCCATCACATGCACACACTATCAATTGATCAACCAATCAAACACAATCCAATGGACAATTACATCAATTGTCTATGTCTCAACGAGTATTTTGCTTCATATACCTTGACTTCATCGGACAATTACATCAATTGTCTAAGTCACATCAGGTCACTTTGATTCACTTACTCAAACTTTATCATGTCCAAGCAACCAACTGACATCAATTGTCATGCTTTGACTTGACTGGGGCAATTAAACCGATTGCACCAGATTGTCCAACCAATTTTGATCAATTGTATAGCATCAATCCAAACCCCACACTACATCTGCTATGTATCTCTTGCATGACCTCAGGGTACTCGTTGGCTTGTTGTTTCTTCATATTCACTCCATTTTCTCCCATTCTTTCATCATTAGTTCTAATTTCTTCTATTCTACCTCCCCTCCACTTTTCATTCTTTTTCGAGAGATCGCCCGATTTTTCAAAAAAAAAAATTCAGCCCATCTCTCGAGGGGGCAGACCACCCATTAAATTTACATTTTATGGGGCATTTCTTCACACCTATTTTTCTTTCTTTGAAACGACGCGATAAACTGCACCGTCTCAAAGAGGGGCAAATGCAGTCACATAAATCTGTCCACTTAATTAAATGAATATTTAGTATTTATTTGATTATTTAACCATCAATCAATAATTAATTAAATTAATATATTTAATTAATTCATCTTAACCCTCTTCTCCTATTACTTAAATAAATTATTCAATTTATTTGATTTAATTCACTTAACCAAATTCAAACCATTAATTAAATAAATAAATCATATTTATTTAATTAAATTTTCTCTCACATTTAAATAAATTAATATTTATTTAAATTCCCCCAAAATCCCACCTCTCACATTTAAATAAATTAACATTTATTTAAATCACCTTTATCCTCTACCCACTTGTATTTTCCTACAAATGCAAGTTGCACAACTATTTTAAATAAATCATTTATTTAAATCACCTTTATCCTCCACCCACTTGCATTTTCCTACAAATGCAAGTTGCACAACTATTTTAAATAAATTATTTATTTAAAATCCTATTTATCCTCACCCACTTGAAACCTTTAATGGTTTCCCTTAAAGTCTTCAAACTTAATGGCTTCCTTCTAGAGTCTTCTCAAACCTTTAATGGTTTCCCTTAAAGTCTTCAAACTTAATGGCTTTAAAGTCTTCAAACTTGATGGCTTCCTTCTATAGTCTTCTTAAGCCTTTAATGGTTTCCCTTAAAGTCTTCAAACTCAATGGCTTCCCTTAAAGTCTTCTTAAGACTTTAATTGCTTCCCTTTTGCTTCCCTTAAAGTCTTCAAGCCTTTAATGGTTTCCCTCAAAGTCTTCAAGCATTTTAATGCTTTATCTTCCTTTTTCTCATTTAAATAAATTAATATTTATTTGAATATTTATCCAAATGCAAATTACACCATTTAATTCAAATAAATGATTTTATTTTAATTGAAAATACCAAAATTCCTCTCACTTGCATTTTCCTACAAAATCCACTTGCATGCCTAAACCCCTTCTAGATTCTTCTAAACCTTTCCTAATTAACCTAATCCATCCCCTAAATATTGTCACATTCCTAAGCAAATTGGAGTCACTTCTCAAAGACTCCAAAGTCTCTAAAAAGCAATTAATGCTTTATGTGTTCAACAAATTAACCTCTAAAGTCTTCCAAACCACTTATGGCTCTTACATGACCATTAATGGTTAATTCCACTTGCACCCATGGTTAAGGACTTTGACCCCTAACTTAACCCTCATGTAACCCATGTGTCTCTTCAAAGCATTTATTTCTTTGACTAGGGTAGCCATCATGTCCCCTCAAGCATTTAATACTCCTTATCTCTCCTCTCAAGCCTCCTCATGGTGACACTTGTCAACATGGGATTGGGTTGAAAGTCTCACATGGATTGAATATCTTTCAATCCTAACCCTTGTTAAGATTGCTCAATCTTAACCCTTCATTTCCCCATTTCTTCTATAAATAGAACCCTTCTCCTCAAGCAAAAAGGAAGCATTAGAGTATTGTTGTTATACTAGCATTAGCATAGAGCTTTCTCATAGCATCACTATCTACACTTGCATAGCATTTGCTTATCATATTCAACCATCTTGAATCTCCATATGGCATCCATGGCTAGTGCTAAAAGCTTAGAGCTACACTCATTTGGGACTTGGAGAGGAGAGGAACAAGGGAGGAGCAACTATGAGCATTTTGATTAGCTATTTTATTCTATGTTTATATGCTTTCTATTTCATGCTTAATATCTCTCTTGATATGTCTGTTTAGGATAATCTTTTGTTGTGAACACTAATGTTTGTTTCTTGTGCTCTTGTGTGTGTTGTCATCAAACAGATTTTCTAGTCCTTTTTGTAGAGCATCACTAACATTATTAAATAGTTATAAATTATTATTTTGCATCATACAAATAATAAGAAAAATAATTGTGACATCTTTGAAAAGAATGTGGAAGTTGTTCCCACTCAAACTCTCACTGCAACTTGTGTGATCTGTGCTCCTATCCATGTGGCTTCTCAAATTATGGGTGTAGATGGCTCTTCCCACATAGCCTCAACTTTGGTTCTTGTGGCCCCCAAATCCCTTGCCTCATGTGTGGCCCCTATTTTCACAGCTCATGTAGGCCTAGTTTCCTACTACACAACCCTTATGTTCATGGCTCCTTTTGTGGCTATCAGGTCTTCTCTAGTTCTGTAAGGGTTTCTGGTACCTAGTGTCTCAGAAGACCTTCTAGAGACTATTCCTTTTCCCATGCAAGGGGTCTCTATTGCAGTCAACTTGAAGGGTGTTAGGGTTGCTTGAACTTGTTCTAGCCCCATTACCTTTTTCTTTAGCTAGATTATTCAATTTTGTTGAAACTACCAAGTCTAGTCCTTCTCACCCTCCACAGGTGAATCGACCTCTTCCTTGTGCCAAAATTTCTCTCATGATTATCTATGGAGTAGATGTAACTATAATGAGGACTTCTACCAAAGGTGTGGCTTGTTGTGTCATTTTTCTAGCCTGTCACCTTTTCCTTCTAATCTACACAACATGGTCCTCACTTCTTGGAAGTCTCTTATGATTGGTAAGATCAAGCTATTCTCCTAGACCAAAGGTTTCTTTATTACATGCTTTCTTTCTCTTCATGCTCATGATTTGGTGCTAGGTCAACTTAGGGCCTAGGAAGAACACTCTTTGTCCATTAAACTCTAGTCCATTTCCTTCAATCCTCTCACCGAACTATTTCATGTTTGTCCAGCTTGGTTTAGATTTCAAAATCTTCCATTCAGTTTTGGGAGGAGTCTTGTTATGATTCCATCGACAACTTTGTTGGGTATATTTTAAAGGTTGATGACTCCACTTCTCACATGAGTCATTTGACCTTTTCTCGTATTTTAGTTGACGTTGACATCTCCAAAACCCTTCCAAGAGATGTGGTTTTGATGTTTGGGGATTGATCTTAGACATAACCATTGGATTATGTGTTGCAAGGTGTGCGCCCTTGGTCTCCTTGTGTTGTGCAACACAGTGCTCATGTTTGTGAAATGGCTTAACCGCCTCCTGTGGATTCTATATGTCTAGTGGTTGTATCAGGGATTAATAGGTCGATCATTTGGTGCAATGGAAACTACACTTGTAACAAATGGTATCAGAGCTTGGTCACAGGTTCAAACCCCTCGCTTGCACTGAGGGGGGATTGTTGTAAGGTGTGCGCCCTTGGTCTCCTTGTGTTGTGCAACGCAACGCTCGTCTTTGTGACATGGCTTAACTACCTCTTGTGGATTCTATAAGTCTGGTGGTTGTATTGGGCATTAATAGGTCGATTTTTTGGTGCAACGACAACCACACTTGTAACATTATGAGCTGCTATTGGTCACTTGGCTTCAGACTACTCTCATTCACATTGAAAAAGAACTACTACATGGTGGAAGAATGCTAAGGAAGATCACTTGACTATCGAGGTTCCTTCATCTTTTGAGGCTTGCTCTTCCCACAATCCTAATGAGTGTCTTGTCTTGGATGTGGCATTGTTGTGTCCAAAAAACCCTACTGCGATTCCTCAACCTACTTTGTGTTCGACCCAACTCGCTATGGGTGTTTCCCCACAACTTTCGCCTCCTCCTATGGCTCATGACTAAATTCCGCCTTCTAATATTGTCCCCTCTTCAGTTGTTGTTGATCTCATAATGGACATTCATCTCTTGTCTCTTATATAATGAGGCTGGGACAATAGTATCACTTGGACTATTATTTGTAGGAGGAAAACTCTTCCCCTACTCTTTTAGATTTGGTGAAATAGAATTCAAAATTGAGACACTTCTTTCCTGTCAGGGGATTCGCTATTTTTAGCTTAATAGATATTCTGTTATAGATTCGAGCCTTTTTTGTATTTGCCCGATCAAAAACAAGAAAAATATATAAATTGAATGGAAAAGTTAGAACATGTTCCTCAAAGTGGAAGTGGAAGTGTGTAGTATAACGAGAGTAGCAATGCGCAGAGGTCATTCTTATAGTAAGTTGTAAAAATAAAGACACACATCAATGAAGCGACAGAAGTGTTGTGAGAAGCAGCTACCTGCTACTTGTCTATGTCTTGTTTAACAACTAGTTAAGCTGTGGAGCTGCCACATATCTAAGGGTAAAATCAGAGCAGCTACTCCTTCCATGTCACTGAATGAAAATTATGTGGGTACCTAGAATATCAGAAAGTAGGACAGCTACCTAACAATATAGTCTGAACTGCTGACTTCAAAATAAGTTATAAATGGCCGGAGGTGAGGTGTCCCTCAGGTCTGTAAATTTTCCTCAAAAACAAAATTTTAAATTTGGTCATATACAAACTTTGGATAAGAAATAATCAAAACAAATTTGATTGATCTCGTGCTCAAAGTACTTGACAATTGATCGGAATAGTTTTGCTACCTATAGGCAAAGACTATAGGTAATAGTTGTTCTAGCTTGGAATCTGACAGCAGTACAAGTAAATCAAATCTATTGTCCCCTATTGACCATTGAAACAATAATTACGACTATTATGAGCCTCCGCCTCAAGTTTATCTGCTTTGCTGAGGATAAATCCTAGGAATATAGATTACGGATCTAGGGAAACAGTAATCTAAACTTAAAAGTTATTTCCATAAACTGTAAAAAAATCCCACATCCTGCATACCTATCAAAACAAAAATTTCACATTTATTGGCGAGAGACGGTCATATACATGACGAAAGATGCATACACAAAAAATGCAAGAGTCATGGACATTAAAGGCACCGTCTTGAGTAAATTGAGTACACCAGTTATTTGAGATGAGGGATTCCGTAACATAGTATTTTCTTTGCCTCAAGGTGCAAATGTTCAACGCATGCGCTTTACCATATAAAGAAATACGTGCAAGATTATAATTCCAGGTTCATTAGTTGAGAAGAATGTACGAAGTCTAAAAGCATGTTTAACGAGAGAGCCTTTAATGACGTTTCCACACTGAGAGCATTAATCATCCTCTGTCTCTGTTGACATCTGAGAATTCAGTCAAATCACATAATGGATTGTGGAATTTTAGTCGTTGAATATAAGAATTTATTCAAAAATTTAAAAAATATTATATTGAAAAATTCAAAATTTTGTATGACAATATTAATCAATTTCTATCTCTATCGATATATTGACATGGAAGAACTCACTCAAATCAACAATATTATGAATTGTGGAAATTTAATGTAAGAATTCATTCAATGGTGAAAAATTATTTTGTTTCATTAAAAAATTCAAAATTTATTTTATAATAAAGATTAATATTATGTACAAAAAGATTAATTAATAATAAATTTTTTACTGTATATTTAAAGATTACAAAATATGTTATTTTTCAGATATCAACATTTAAGGGAGAGGAAATAATAGTTATGATGATTTCGAGTAATCAAACCTTGATACATTAGTCATGTGCAACGCCCTCAAGATACAGGGTGGTGAATATTATGAATTAAGTGCCAAATAATTGTCTATTTTTTGTAATCATGCATTAGCAATGCTCATTTTACACAAATAATAAATTGTGAGAGTTAGTTCCCCAAAGAATGCTCTAAACATTGTCTTAGAATGTGACATGGGCTCATGATGTGCTCCAAATTCCCTCTCTTTATTAACATGAAATTCTTCAATAAAATATCCCAAATTTATGATGTAAGTGCTTTATACTAAACATAAGCATTTGATATGCAATCTTCGAGTGAGGTTTCTACTTCTAGGCTCTCTTCTACCCACTTTGTGAATTACACTTGTTGAGAAAATTATAGTGTGTATAACAACACAACATAAGACATATTTGGAAGGAGATCATGGAGTCAAAATAGAACACCCAAGTTTGCGAGTAGATAATGTTGTGCTTATGACAAGTGGAAGAATTATGCTATTTTTACTATGTAATGATTACATATACTAATTTTATTTATGGGTGCTTGAGATGGTTCTCTTGTAGGTCTTCTAAAACTATCAAGATTAGTTTATATTTTTTGTTGGTAATATTCTTGTAAATTATTTCACTATAATCCACTTGTAACTATGTTTATTTTAATAAATAATACATTGGGCTACTTTAGAGTGTAGGGTTTCTCTCGAAAAATTTCCTCAAAAAAGCCTATGTTGTGGTATGATTTTGTTAATGTTTTAGACGTGTTTATTCTTTCTATAAGCAGAAAGATCTAGAATTTGTATGGTACATTTCTATTAGATTAGCTTACATATCTTTCTTCCTTTCACATACATGTATGTGAATTAAAAAATCTCTTCAACAATAGTCTGCATGTATTGAGAATAAATAAGCATGTGCATACATATTAAATTAATTTATCATAGCATTTGATCAATGATATATATAAAATGCTAAAATAATGCATTATGAATGAGTATCTACCAAGAAGCCACAAAAGAAATAATAGAATGAGCATACAATCCATCATAAATGGTTTATAACTCCATTACTGAATAATTAAATATTTAGTACAAAAATCAATCTTAGGCTAAAAGAAATTGGCCCATGCTACCATAAATGTCATTTAGCATAGAGGATATAAACAAACCCACCATGGTAGAATATGCCTTAACATAGAATCTATTATGTACTTACTAAATCCATCTCACGAGATGGGCATACCATAGGTAATCATGAAAGCTTTGTTGTGTATAAGGCTAATGACTAATTTGATGGTAGTGTTCAAAGTAGGGTGATGAACCTTTTCAATTAGTGCTAGCATAATTTATCTTCTATAAGGGCTATACATAGTCACTACACATGGAGAAATAAAAAGCTTGTGCCACAAGTTTGAAAAGGTAGTAGGTTGAAAGACACAATTAAAGCACTATGATATGACATCCAATATCATTTAAAAATATTGTAACTCTTAAAGCAAAGTCCAATTGCTCTCCATTGGTTGGTACCATCAAATGAACCCTTTATGTGAAGAAAAGATTATAGAAAACTTAAAAATTGATAAGAGAGAATTTATTAGGACCTATAAGTCCATGTGCTACTATTAATTGTATTGTTAATGAAAAAAAAAATATTATAATGAGCTATCAATATTTGTACTTGCCTTCTTATTTATTTGTTAATCAATAAATTCTATTTAACAAGTATCTAAATGGGATGAAAACTTAAATTACCAAAGATTAAGAATCCTACTAAATGCATCCTACTTTATGTCCAATCCAAATAGTAATGCAATACATCATTATTTAATTTTAAAATGTATATATTTACCCTGAATAAAATAAAATAAAATATAATGATATAATAACATGTTAACCAAATTTAATTACAATAGTATCTTGCTAAGACAGATACTAATAAAGAAAGACATGTGGAAAGCCGAGGAACTTAATGTGATGCGAGAAAACACAATACGTGACATACGAGTGTACAGAACATTTTACATCCGAGTAAAATGTTACTAAAAACTGCATTATCAGGTACAGAGAAAATCCATCAAGTTTGAACAGAGTAATGGGGTTTTAGCTCACCTCTGAGATGAGCGGAATTTTTACCTTTGCTTCTTACAGAAGCAGGAGAACGAGAGGTGAGAGAGTTCGATGTCGAAAGCATTTCAGACGACGATGACTCCGCATGAGAAGTAAGACCGTCGCTATACACAGCTACAGGCAAATTTCGGGGAACATATGGCAATTCAGTATCAAATTTCAATATCTTCAACACTTCTCTCATCGTGGGTCTCGCTTTTGGGTCTGGATGGGAGCACAACAATCCCACCAGCATCACCACCTCCATTTGCTTACTATTGAAATTCCCTTTAAGCTTTTGGTCTGCCGCATCCAAAAGGTTCCCTTGTCCATGCAAATCCCAAACCCAGGCTACCAATCTACATCTATGTTCATGCAAAGTGTAGTCAATGGGTTGCCTTCCGCAGGCAATTTCCAAAGCCAAAGCTCCAAAGCTATACACGTCTGATTCTGGGCTCGCTTTTCCTGATTCTATATACTCTGGAGCTAAATACCCACGTGTTCCAGCAACAATGGTTGTACGGGAAGCCGCATGACCAGATTCTACCAGTCTTGCCAAACCAAAATCCCCCAGCTTTGCATTGAAATATGAATCCAGCAACACATTGCTGGCCTTAACATCTCTGTGCACAACACACTGATCCCACTCCTCATGAAGATAAATAAGAGCAGAGGCTAGGCCACAAGCAATGTTGTACCTTGCATCCCAATTCAAACAAACCTTATTTTCATCGAACAGATATTTATCTAGACTTCCATTTGGCAGGAACTCGTAGACAAGAAGCAACTCACCTTGCTCATGGCACCATCCCAAGAGGCGCAAAAGGTTACGGTGTCTCAGCTTACTAATTATGGTAACCTCTGTAATGTACTCCTTTTTCCCCTGCTTCGATTCTTGGGATATTCTCTTTACGGCCACGGCCTCATTTGTTACAGGCAAGGTGCCTCTGTAGACAGATCCGAAGCCGCCTCCTCCCAGCAATTCATCTTCGCTGAAGTTACGTGTAGCGGCGCTTAGTTGAGCATAAGAGAACTTACGGGGGCCTTGAGCAAACTGTTCGTCTAGCTCTATGTTTCCCTCTTCACCGTCGTATTCCCGCCTCGTTTCTCTGTGATTGAAATACCATATCTTGCCAATAAACAACAGAAAGCAGATAACCAGGAAACAGACGGAGGAGGATATCAAGATAACTTTTACATGAGAAGGTTTCTTGCTACTCTTTTGTGGGCTTTCATAAGTAATCATGGTTGGAGGTTTTAGATGGGAGGAAACTGGATATGAGGGAACGTTACTGGGAGGGAGAGCAGGAGATATTTCACCCAAGAATGCAGAAGAAAATTTCCAAGCATAGACTGTATGGGTTTCGGCTGAAATTCCAGTGGATGCAGAGAGACCGACGCTGACCTTTTCTGGTACATAGTCACGCAGATCTATGGGATAAGTCAATATTGGGCTTGTGGGTTTAGAAACATCATCACCATAGTTATATAGAAGAAATACCTTTATCTCCATTGTGAGCCCATCGTAATCCACCCAGGCGTCCCAAGCTTCTCCATTGCAGAGATTATTGTTCTTGAAACGACCTTCAGAGCTGAGTGAAACGTTTGCCACGGAAACGACTGAATTGACGTCTATTCCCACATGGTTATCATCAGGGTCATATTCTTCCATGAATGTGTCGAACTCGACGGCCACTATGCAATTCGATGAGTTCCCATCTCTAGTTTGGTCAAAGAGGCCCAGCCATTTGCCACTAGCATCCTTTGGAGGTTCATAGTGCAGAGGGGCAATGAAAAAAGTGAGACCCTCCCCGGCGCATGACCCCACTCCTGTTGAGCTGTCGCTGGCTTTACTGACAGTGAAAGATGAAATATCGCTGAGGTTCTCCATAGCAAACTGAAAATGTGCTGTAAAACTTGCGAGGGCTCCAGATGACTTGTCCCATAGAGGAACAGGTTTGTTGGAAATAGCCCAGCCTGCGCTCCATGCAAAATCATCTGTGGCGTCAGCTGTGGTAAGTTGTAATTCATCCCAATGAAAGTAAGCATCAAAACCTAACTTGAGATCTGTTGGGGGAGGGAAAGAAAAGCTAATGTTGCCTGCGCATGCGATATAAGAAAACAGAGTGACGATCAAGGAGAAGAAATGGAAAAACGTCCAAGCAGAGTTATTTGCCATGCGAGTAATTTCGGATTCACATTTTACTCAGAGTATATCCCTCTATTTGTAGACAGCCCCTCTATTCTAGGTAATTGCTCCTGGAAAGAATTCTTGAATGTCGCAATCCGAAAAGAGATAAGGGGGATTAATGTGCTGGGTACTGATTTATTAATGTTTCTCCCCCTAACCATGCTTTACGACTTCCTACGGTCTTCAAAACAGTACAGTACATGGAAATGTCTACGAGTCTTGCATTATTTGCCTATGCATTATTCGTCATGTGTATGATCATCAATAGCCGTTACAATACCAAATTTCTCTTTCGTTAGGTATGAATTTCTTAGTCTGTGGAATAACTTCTAAGCCTATATTAGTGTTTAGATTGCACTAAAATAATCTATAATCTACGGTCCTTAGATTTATCCTCACCAGATCGGATAAGGTTGAGACAGAAGCTCAATGGCAATGGCTACGCAGGGAAAAAACGGCCTCCCATGCCATGCCTTCCCTTCTCCATGCCCCCATGTCATGAAGCCACCGTCCAATCAAACTGTCCCGTCAGAAGCTCCGCCCCCAAAATTCGTACTGTCCTGCGGCTTCTATTTATTTTAATATCTTTTTAATTTATTATATATATATATATTTAAAAGTTACAATTAGGGGAAAGGACCCAGTAGTTGAGCATGTTCCAATTGTTGTGAGGGTTGTTGATACCTTTTGTTCCAAAAATTGAACAAATAAAACCTATTGTTTGAAACAAAAAATATCAATTTTTGTTAGGAAATGTACCAACAATTGTTAGGAAATGTACCAATAGTTGTTAAGAAATGTACTAATATTGTAAAAAGTAACCAATCAGGTGATGCCACATCGGCTGCACAACTATTGGGGTCTCTTTTGCACACCTATTGGTCTCACTTTTTTTTGGGGCTGTTTTGGACACCTTGGCAAAAAGCATGCTGATGTGGCATCATATTTGATGATGTGGCCCTGAAACCTTAGTTATAAGCAGGGGACTTGCCAAGTAAGCTCCTGTAAAAAAATCGGAGTGATTTGAAATTTCCAAGTAGGATTTTGAGAAGCGTGAAGTTAGGGTGCACGACTACTGGGTCCTTTCCCCTAGTAATATAATAAATTAATAGTTCATTATGTATTTAGATTTTTTAATAATAAGTTATATGTTTTTTGTTTGTTTTTTTCTATTTATTTTAATAAAAATCATATTATAATATATAATATGTAATTGATGATTTTAAGATATATGTATTATATAGAAATTTTAATAATATTATTTTTTAATTTTTTACATACATATAAATAGGTAAATAATAGTTTATTTTTAACTAAATTATACATATTTAAGTTTAAAAATATTATCAAATTTACTAAGACTAAAAATAAAAGTAATTAACTAAGTTTCTTAGTTAAAAATATTATAGTAAAGTAATTAAGTTACACATATTTAAGTTAAAAAATATAAAAAAATTTACTAAAAGTAACTAAATTACCTAGCTAAAAATATTTAAGATAAAAATATTAACTTACACATATTTTTGATATTTTTTCATTTAAAAATAAAAGTAAAAATATGTGTAATTAAATATAAATATGTGTAACTAATATACAAATTTAACATATATATTAAAAAAATATATTAATATAACTTAATGATTAGTTACACATATTTAAGTTTTAAAAAAATTAATGATTAGTTACACATATTTAAGTTTTAAAAAAATAAAATAAAAAATAACTAGAAGTAAAAATAAAAGTAACTAAGTTACTTAGTTAAAAATATTTAAGTAACTAAGTTTAAGTATCAAAAAATTTACTAAAACTAAAAATAAAAAGAATTAAGTAACTAAGTTAGTTAAAAATATTTAACTAAGTTACATATATTTTTTATATTATTTAAAGCTTCTTTTTAACTATATTTTACTTTTATTTTTAAGTTATATTAATAATTTTTTTAATATATATATTAAATTTTAATATTAGTTACACATATTTTTACTTAATTACAACTTTTTCACTTTTATTTTTAAATACACATTTAACATTATATACACATTTAAAAATTCATATTAAAAAAATAAATAAAATAATAATATAAACATATAAAAAACTTTCATATAAAAATGAACAAATAAAAAAAAAACCTCCTTCCTTTTCAAGGCATGGAGTAGCCCGCACAACAATCGAAGCAACAGGAGGCATCTCAAAAAAATTATAAACATTTTGATGGTACCGTTTGAGTGGACGGTGATGGCATGGGGGATGGGGATGGGAAGGCATGGCATGGGCGGGCCGTTTTGTCCGTTGCGCAGCTATGATACTTTCTAAACTTTTGGTACGGACATATTTTCAATTACATGTGGTTATCTAGCATTATATTTAGTAGATTACATAGGATTTTTCAAAAAAATTCTAATTGTCTCATTTTCAATTCTTGGACATTGAATGAGCAGCAGCTGTGATATTAGCATTAGATAGGTGGCAGCTCCGCAATTTAATCAGTTGTTAAATGGGGATATCAACACGTAGCAAGTATAGCTTCTCTCCATCCTCCTTTTGTTTCATTGATGTATGTATGTATGTAAACCCACCAAACATACAAAGTCGGCACAGGCAAAAAAATAAAATTAAAAAATAATAATAAATCAAGTTCATATTTAGAGGTGCCTAAACTGTCCAGCTGAAAGCCAAGGGATACAATTACCTGTCTTTTGCACAAACCGGCACTCCGACCAAATGCACCAAAGAAGACCACAACAAGAACAAATGCAAAACCATTGCTTCAATGGACGAAACAAATGCACTATACTGCAAAGTGTGGAACAACTTGTCAATCTTCTATGTATACATCCATGTGCTTGAGTGCATGTCTATTTATTCATATATAACTACTTGGAGAAATTATATCTATCTCTTTTATGTATGCATCCATGTGCATTAGTGCAGTGCATATCTACTTATCTGTATATACCCACTCAATTATATCTATATACATAAAGCTATACAGAGAAGATTCTTTCTTCCTCTAGTCCCTCATGTATGTATATGTATATACATGCACATACATACATGAAGTTATTATTTTCTAGATCATTAAATCATCACATTTATCTATTTATCTACCTTTATCATTTCATAAGACATTTTCAATCTTTACTTTCCACCCTATTATAAACCATTACACACTTATTTATCCATTCCACTTTCCATTCATCACACTCACTTGGAAAATGTGGGATAAATATTTATCCGTAACTAACTTCTATATCCCACATGCATCCCTCAGTTGGTCTTTCCTATGAGGATATCTATAAAAATCATTTTCTCCTCACATAGGCCTCTCTCTTGCTTCTTGAAATTCAGGCATTACGAGTTCTCTTTCCTATAAATTCCAAATGCAGCATAGCGTAGTTGTTACAAAGATGAAAGAGATTGATTTAATCATTGCAATCATATAGTTCATATGTTCTGTCTATGCTTGTTAAATTGCATATTCTGAAAACAATCGGAAAAGCAATTTACATTCTGTGCATATTCTGCTATCATTGCATACTTTGAGGTCTCAATTCTTGGAGGCATTTTCTGTAGCTATTCATGTACTCTGTATAGGCTTGCAAATTTCAAATGGTTCATGTGCATTGTTTTTAACCATGTATTTCAGCATTTAAATAACTACATGTGCCTTGTCCAATATGCTATCACTTTTTGCATTAGTTTCAATAAACATATTGCTTGGAAATGTATTCTGCAAGCATGGCATTCTTTGAAATAGCATTGCATTTTTAATCAGTTCACAAGCCTTGCCTATGCTTCATTTATTACATGCATGTCTGCCAAAGCATTTCCAACGCCTTATTTCTGTGTGAGGCATTTCTTATAATAGAAAAAACTCCCTGTCTATGCTCTCATGGCAGTTGATTGATAGTTTTGAAGTAGAAAAAAAATATATCCGTTCGAGGCGTTTTATCAAATAGTTCAACATTGACATTCTGTCCAACAGTTCTTGTGCCTCGTCTATGCATAAACATTGAAAGCATTTATTTTTTATGGTTAATGTGCTTTGGTTGTGCATAAACGTTTGCATTTTTCTTGTATGCCTTTACAAATCATTTTCTCAAAAGTCTCTAAAATTTCTTGCATGGTCGGTTTTGAGGCATACCGTGGGACTATTCGCTTGCCAGCCACTTGTATTGTACAGGCCATGTAAGATCTTGCAATCATTGCAATTGGTGAGATTGCATTCTTTTGAGGCATTTGGTTAAGAGCTTGTATGTCATTATATGTGTGTATATTGTTTTGTTTTTGGTTTGTCAATTTGTTTTGTTTTGTTTTGTTTTGTTAGTATAGTTAGTAAGATGTTTGTTTGTGTATTTGTTTTTGTTTTAGTCTTTTGTTTGTTTTGTGTTTTTGTTTTTGTTTTTGTTTGTTAGTGTTTATGTTTTAGTAGTTAGTTAGTTTATTATTATTATTTTTTTTGTTTTGATTGAATAGTTGGTAAGTGATTGAACTGTTAGTTTGTTATATTAATATGTGTGTTTAGTTTGTTTTGTGTTAGTAAGTTTGGTTGTTAGTTTTTTTGTTGTTGTTAGTTTTGTTATTGTGTCTTGTTAGGTGTGTTTAAAGTGTTTTGTTAGTTTGGTTCTTTGTTTTTTTGTTTGTTAGTTTTAGTTTTGTCCTTTTTAGTTGTTAGTTTGTTTTCATTGTTTGTGAGTGTTGTGTGTTGGTTGTTTCTGTTAGTGAGTTAGTGAGTTTGTTAGATGTTTTGTTAGATATTGTCATGTGTTTTGTCTTTAATTGTTTGTTAGTTTTAGTTGTGTTATTTAGTGTGGTTTGTTAGTTAAGTCTTGTATTGTTTGTTTGTGTTTTTACTTTGTTTTGTTAGTAAATTCTAATTGTTTTAGTTTAGTTTGTTTTTGTGTTATTTTGTTAGTGGTGTTAGTTTTAGTGTCTTATCTTTGTTACTATTTTGTTAGTTTGTCTTTTTTTTTTATCAATAGGGTCTTTGTTTTTTATTCATTAGTGCCCTCTATTAGTGTCTTTTGTTTGGTTTTAGTGTATCTTCAATTTTCTTGTTAGTGAGCTTTTGTTAGCAAGTTGTCTTTTTATTTTTATTTTGGACTAATCTTGCAGGGCTAACAATTTGTGCAAGCCATCCATCCATCACTTGTCAAAGGTCGTATTATGAAACTACTAACTTGTGTGGTGTAAAACGTTTGTCGAAGAAACTGTGATATTGAAACAAACTGATTATCTATTTTTTCTAGGTTAAATCACATTTCAAATTGGTGCTTAAAATGAACAGTTGTCTTTTGTGAACAGTGTGCTTGCACATCATCTATAGGGTAGACCTAGCATCACATTGAGTATCCACTCCCCTCACCTTCATGGATCTTGGGTGTAAGAGAAAGGTGATTAACAACACCCATTTTTTATTTTGTAGTAGAGAGATATCTTGATTTCATCACCTCACAAGGATATTTCAAATTGGGACATGTTGGGGATATCCTATCTCCCAGGGAAATCTTGAGTGGATTTTCCAAGCCACTATATAAATATAATAGTCAGGCGGTTGAAGTGTTGATTGAATTTGACATATGTGGAGGCCTTCTTTGCATCGATAAGCTCAATTAAATCTTAAGTGACTTTCTTCAAGAATCTATTGTTGGATTGGGATCCCTTAGAATATCACTAAACACCTTACTTAGAAGCCTACCCTATTTGCCTTTGTGTGGCAATTTTAGTTCAAGGGGATAGCTAGTTTTCCCCCCAAGATACTCAGCATATGTATTTCATTGAGATGAGATAGAACGTTTTGGCTTTGTATAGGCTATTTATAGCTTTTCAGAAAAAAAGGTGATTTAGGTTATGCGTCCAAGCATGGGCCCCCCTACCTATCCTCTCTCGCAAAGCCCGGATTGTTAAATACTCCTTAAGGTGTTGAACATTCGAAGTGAAGAAATACCAAGCTATGGGTTGGATCATTCACATTGTGAACCAATTGATCATAGGTTTTTGTCTTCAAGTGTTTTTTATTGTGTTGAGACCAGTGAAAACTTGGCCTTGAGGGGCTAGTAAACATACACATTACGTTTACACTATTACCTTTCAAACATTAAGGCATTGTGTTCTCATGCTTCAGTGTTTTCTTGTCATAATTGGTCACAACAAATAAGGAAATTCAACCAAACTTGTCATAGTATTAGAACTTTGCACATTTGATCAGTGATGCTACACTTGTGAACATTACACTTTAGTGATAGAAATTTGAGAACATAGACATATCTTTCTATCTTGGCATCATCATTCCCATTCTGATCTTTTAAGATTTGAGCCATTAGTCCTTACATATCTAGAGTCACTCCATCAGTCATATCCATTTGCATACCCTATAAGTTTTCATCCCAATTTGCATACGCATCATTTTTTAAACAAAACTCTTAGCTTGCATCTAGGTTACTCTTCTTGGTCTTAAACTAAATATTGGATATCATATCACTTTTATCGCTTGAGGTATATCAAAATTGAGTCGGGAATCATATCAATGTCTTAGAATAAGGTAACTAGCTTGGAGCTCATCATCTCCTACCTTAGCATACCCTCCTTTAATCATTGTCATTGTGTCTATCCATCATAGCACAAGTTAATCTTGCCTACATAATCAATTTAGACCTAGAGTTACCTTTTATCTCACTTATGAGTTGCCATCATATAAGTCAATACAAACCACATATTCATCTTCATAATTCATTTGGGGTCTCATCACATTATAATTTTAGGTTGTCCTTGCATTTTACACTTGCATTTCATCCAACCTTTGAGTCTCATATACATTGTCATATAGATCAAAGAACACAATTATCAATCATGCCACCTAATTCTAGATAACAACTAAGACTGGAACAATTACAAAAAGACCATGAAAGGGAACTGAAACAAATAAGAAAGCAACATGAAAAGAGAAAACATCATGAGCCACTTGATGAAGAAGAACATGTTGATATTCTAGAGGATCAAGAAAATGAAACTAAGAAAAATTAACATGAAAATGATAGTATGAGTAGTAGTGGTGAGGAGGTAGACCCAAAAGATGTAGAAAGAGAACTTAGAGATAAAAGATTTCTCAAATTGTTCAAGAAAGTGGCAAAGATTGATCCAAAACCTTATTTCAAAGCTATGGCTGATGAAGGAATAAAAATGCCACCTGATTTTGATGCATCCTTACTCACAGATGGAAAAGATGGATCTAATAAGTCTAAAAGATCTAAAACTTGAAATGGGGATAAAGTAAAGGATCATAAATTTTTTTACTTGAGATCAGATTCCAAGAGTTCTACAAAGACTTAAAAACCAACACCCACCAATGATCATATTTTGGATGAGCTTACAACATTAGGACATGAATTGGATAATATCAAGAATGCAAAATGTGTATCTCACAAGTTTTCAATTGAAGATATTCGTCCGTGTTCTTTTGATGCTAGCATTGCGATGCCACCTTTTCATAGCAATTGGGAGATACCTAAGCTTGATAAGTATAGAGGGAAAGGTGATCCTAAAGATCATTTGAGAGAATTTTGTATTGTAGCCTTGGAATTTGTTGTTGGTGAGAATTACCTTATGAGATTATTCTCTCATAGTCTTGGGGGCAGTGCCATAGAATGGTTTTCAAAATTACCTCCTACTATCAAGTCATTTCGCGAATTGGTAGATAAGTTTGTCTCATAGTATGCATACAACTGTGAACAAGTTAAAGAACAAGGAGTAGGAGAACAAGTTAAAGATCAAAATACAAGCTAAAGAACAAGGAGTAGGAGAATATACCATGAGTTATACTCTTTATATTGGAAAGCTACCTTTATCTCCTCAAATTTATGGCAAAACACAGATGATTGAAACTACAAAAGGGGAAGTTTTATCTGATAAAATAGACAAACATGATTGATGATATGATGAATCAATAAGGATCTGGCAAACTACTAAGAGAGGGGGGGTGAATTAGTAGATAGAAAACTAACTTAACTTTCACCAAACTCATTGACAATTTCACAGGTCAATCACTAAACAAACTAGTTCAATCACTGAGTAATAAACAACAATAGCACTGACAGTTAAATGGCATATCAAAATAATAGTATAATAGATCTGAAACTCCCAAACCATTTAACCAAAACACAAAAATACTTTACTAACAATAGGAAAAGAACATTTCATATTTTTGTCGGTCATCTTAACATAACTAAGTGGATTTAACGGTTAAGAAAATTAACCATATCAAAACATAACCACAAAAACCATTCACCACTTGACACAATGATTTTTGACGTGCAAACCCAAATGGGAAAAACCACGGTGGGGATGAATACCCACAAGTATTATGAACTCTTATGAAGTTCGCCCTGTTAGGAGCTAAGCCTATTAAAGCTTTAAAAATTGTCCTAGTTAAGGGATTCATTATAATGCCATGTTAGAAGCAATACCCTATTAGGAGTAACCTCGATAGAGGATTTGAAATCCAATCTAATGGATCACCTAGTTAAAGGATTTAGATAGTGTTGGGAGCTATAAAATTTTGATGAATTTGGGAGGACCTTTTCTAATTTTTCATCTGCTATCAAAGGACTACCTAATGGGTCAAATGGATAAAGATTCATTTCAAGGAAGGAAAAAACAAAACCCAGTTTGCATCCTCCTGCCGTGCGAAATTTCCAAGTAAATGCAATCAGTTGGTGTATTGCCAGTGCCCCTGCGTGGTTCTTGAAGAGGCTCAAAAACCTTAAGGCAAAAGCAAATGGTAGGAAGTCGCATGACAGAGGAAAGGACCTAGAGGGTTTTCAAGCACAGAGCCAAGCGTAAACCATTTATCCCACATTGGTGGCAGGGAGGAGCATTTTAGTATTTAAGTACAAAGCCACACACATCCTGAGTGTCAAAGCTTTCAAGCTTTTGGAAAGTGGTCGATCAAGCAAGTGGTGGGACCCCCACGTGTGCGTGCATCTCAGAGTACCCTAATTTTGCAGCAGAAGGGGTGAGTGACAAAGACCAATTCGAGACCTCATGACTTAAACCTTGTCTCCAGCTCGCTAGCATAAAATGGTAGCACCCAAAAGACTAGAGACATCACGAGTGAGTAGATCCATAGATGATCCAATGGTGGTCGCTAGGTCACGATGAGAAAATGCTAGTTGGCATATTCCTTGCGACCCCACGACAAAGAAGAGTTCCATTCCAGCGGTGAACCATGGTCGATAGTTAATGCAAGCAGTTAAGGAAGGTGGTTCATTCTAGTGGTTAGTAGAGGTTGTGCTAAGGTGTCAGAGTGGTGAGCCTAGAACGATTACGCTCGCGACAGGCGGTACCTAGTTGTGAACTCCGAAGCCAATCAAAGGGTGCCACATGGTGACACCATGGCATAAGAAAGAGCCGCTCAGAAAGAGATAAGGATCGAGCAGGTTAAGATAGATCCAACAGTCGACCGAGTTGATCAAATGGTGGTTGCCATATCATGATCGAAAGACATGTGATGATTATTTGCCGCGACTTGGTGACCGAGTGCTAGGGCCTGCTAAATGAGCAAATCAATGTTGATCGAACAGTCATGATTTCATTTTAGTCGTGAGTCCAGGTCATGCTTAGGCGGCAAGACTGGGACCCCGGAGCCAATTAGGGGATGCCACATGTCGGTCCCGTCAGAAGAGAAAGTGATAGAGGGGCTAAGGGTCGAGTAGATCAACAAAGATCAACAGTGATCTGAAGGGGATCAACGGTTGTCGCTAAGGCGTAGCAAAAAGTTTCTTAGTGGCTAATAGTCACGACCTGGTGACTAAAGGAAAAATGTTCAGAGAGAAGGCCTCCTAATCCATTGGTGCCAAATAGTTTTAAATATTCAAAATAAATATCGAGAGAGCTATGCAAGTTACATATGACATTGCTTCAAGATGAAAATGGGTTGGTGAGAGGTACCCAAGAAATCTACAGGGAGATATGCGAAGAACATAATGGTGCACCACTTTGTGATGAGAACTCATCAATGCTCTAGTACAAGATGATCCACCTGTATTATGAAGCTGCCATTTGTTGCAACCAATTTTGGGTAATAGGAGCCTGCCCTTTCGGCCATTTTCGAAATGAATGACCAGTGAATTAATGAAGCACTCATCCTAGAAGGAATGTTAGATTTCTCCCTCAACTGCAATGGAACTTTTGCATTAAATGACTATTAGGGTAAGTTTTTTCTTCTAGGTGGTCCGAAGCTTGTTGCATCCTGATTTCTATAAAAGGATACCAAACCTACCTAGAAAAGGGAACACAAATTTTGTAGCTAAACTCTGGCAAATTTAATACAGGCCTTTGTCTTAGCAATTTTTGAGTCAAATATGAAGTGCTTGTAACCTTCTGACGGAGAAATGAAATATACAGTCTAAAGAACTTAAACTGAGACTTATATTATCTCTATGTCATTTTACTGGTGTTTATTCCATTTAAGCAATCAAGGATTGCTTATTTGAATGATTTTCTTGGCATCTAATGATGTTGTTTTTAGTATTTTTCTCAAGGAGGAAAATCTAAATATACTTGAAACAAAGTCATTGATATCAGTACTTTTGGTGTGGATTGGATGATGAAGTCTAATGCAAATTTGGACTCTGTATATGTCAGGCATATTCGGAGTTCATAGATCAAGAATTTGTGATGTGTGTATTAGTTTCTCTTGTCAGGTTGCAGTCTATTATAGATGAATCGGTTGCCCAGATAAGGCACTGGTTTATCTATTGAGTCTTTGGGTGCATTTTGTGATCCTATTCAAAAGACAAAATCAACTTTCCATTTATGTTTTAGTTGTACTGGCCAGTAAGGAAAATTTGCAGGAATTTGCAATGGTTTTTTGCAAACTATTTAATATTTTTGTGAGGAAATAGTCTTAAAGGGTTCACTTGCCCAAGCTTTTATAAGCCTAAAGTGTAGGAGGTTTCCTAAGTCTGGAACCTCATATTGTTGTCTTTATTTCAAAAAAATTTTGTTATCTTCCATTGCATCACAGAGGCAGTAGTTTTCACTTTTAAAGAGAAGAAACAAAAGTTTTCAAAATGGAGAACAACAAAAATGGCAGTTCTACTGGGGAGAGTCAAATAAGATAAGTCTTATATTACAAATCTATGTCTTTATTGTATAAAAGTGTTGAGATCAGGTTCTCTTGGTTTCAGTCTGAAAATTATTGATCTTATCTTTTAAATAAAATCCTTGATTTATCTCATAGCATCTTAGAATATTATTATGTTCTTTTCTAAATATCAACAGTTTCATTCTTAAGTGTCTTGTAAGTGATTCACTGTGTTAAAACCAGTGTAAAAAAAAAAAATCACAGCCACTTCACAAGATTAGTAAAATGAATAGGAGAAGGAATACTAGGTCTCATATGAAGAAAAACCCTCAAGAGAAGTTGTATGAAGGCTTACCTGAACCAGTCAAGAGAGGCTGGAGAGGAACTGTTATTCCTGAGCAGTCAAATTAATCATGGAAACATAAGAGTAATCAAATAGGCAAGTCTTTTGAGCGTCCTGTATATGCAAGATCCAATGCCTCTTCTCATGACTCTGACCATGATATTATGGGTTTTCATGCTGGCCTATTTGGCACTACCGATGATATCAAAACCTTTCACAAAAGATTGTCTAATACCAGTGTTTCAGGGAGACATAGGCATAGTACAAGTAATAGAGCCAGTTCCATTCCTAATACTATGGAAGGAAATATCAGCCTGATTGACATGGACCAATTAAATGTGTCTGATTTAGAGGAAACTTTGTCAGACCAACATGAAGTGTCTCAGGAGATTGAAGTTCTAAATCAGAGAGTAGATCAATTGATTGCATTAAGAAAAAAGAAAGAAAAAGAAAAGGAGAATGAAACCAAAGCCAAACTTATTGAAAGAGATAGGTTTTTAAGACAAATTGTAGAGCTTGAGTTGTTTGCTCAAGAAGAACCTGTGAGTAAAGAGCAAGGTCCTATTATTAGGGAAATACTTGATCCAAAAATTGTTTCTACACCTAAGGTTGTATCACAACCTAGTAGGGAGGTTCATAGTGATCCCCAACCTACCAGACTTGTTATTGACAAAGGGAAGTAGAAAGTGGTGGAGAATAGATCTGCAAGTCTAGTGTCAGGAAGTGCATAAGGACCCCAGGGAATGATGTTGCATGAGATCAAAGTAGAAAGGGTAAGGAAAGAAAATGAAGACCTGAAAAGGGAATTAGAAAATCCTGAAATAGAAGCACTACATGCTGAGTTCAGAAGAAAAATACGTTGTTTAAAAGCTCCTGCTATAACTTTCCCACCTATAGATCATAGTGATCCTACGTCCCAGCATACTTCTGCCTCTTTGTTGAGCACTGAACCAATGATACAAATGAATGCTATCCCACCTGTTAACCAATCTCAAATTGCTGCCCCAAGTAATTCTGCTATTCTCTCGAGTGCGATTCCAACAAACCAAACTAGTCATCGACCAACCCACAATAAAATTCATCAAACTCTTATAGCTGGTAGTTTAGGCCCAAGGGTAAACACTAGAAACAACTTTATTGGAAATCAGTTTCAAAGGAGACCGATAAATATTGAGTTGTATAGGCTATTGTATTTTGATGGAATTCCAAGATACCCAAACTATCCCTATTGAAATGAGGGATAAACTTCCATAAGTTTGCTAGGAATAATGTTGTCAGTGCTGAAGAGCATCTAAAATCATTTGGTGACATGATTAATGATTATGAAATTGCACATGAAGATGTCATCATGAAGCTATTTGTGCAATCCTTGATTGAGGATGCTAGAGATTGGTAAAGAGGGTAACTTATGGATAGTATAGGTTCTTGGGAAGAGTTAAAAAATTGCTTTCAAGAGCAATATGGAGACAAGATCAATGTGAGCTTCATGCTCAATGAATTGAATAACATCAGGAAATCTAATAATGAAGTCGTCACAGACTTTAATGCAAGATTCCAAAAGGCAATCCATAGAATTTTTCAAGTAATGAGGTTAGATTAAAATGTGTGTCTAACTACCTATTATAATGCATTTGACCCCCAAATGGCTTACAATCTCAGAGATAAGAACCCACTTAGCTTAAGGGATGCTTTCAAAATTGCAATCAATATGGAGAGTAATAGGAAGGCATCAAGTAAAGTGGGAAGAAGGACTGATGGAAGATTGTGGCAGGAACAAAAGTTACAACAAAATAGATCCTCTAAAGAAGAGGATAATATAGAAAAATTAATGATTGCTGTCAAGGATCTTACTACTAAAGTAAGTAAGCCTAAGATGCCTCACTATAACTATCAAGACAGACCTACTGCATTGCACAATATGCCATATAACACTACTTGGAAAGATGGCAAACTTGTGCAAGATAAATCAAAGGGCACACAAAGTCAGAATACCCTTGATCCGTTAAAGGGAGGAAACGTACACAATGTGGAAAATACTCCTTGGTGTATCAATTGTGATGGGCCACATTCCCCCTACCAGTTTGTCATGGCTCAAGATCTAAATCAATCCATGAGAGGTGAGGATGAACCTGCAGTTAACATGTTTGAGTATACTATGGAAACTGACTGTGAGTCTTTAGAAGATGAATTAAGTGAATATGATGTCTCAAAAAGTAATGCAAATTGCCATGAGCAATTGACAATTGATTGGCATCACACTCTGAATGTAGTCACAATAGAAGACCAAGAGGTTCATCTTAGAAGGCCAAGTGAGGAGGAAATCAAGAATCTCACTAAGGCAGCAATAGCTAAAGCCAAGCATAATTACAATCTGAGGAGCATCAAAGATGATAGAAGTCAAGGTATGCCTAGTTCTTTGTTTTTTAAAGAAACTTTTTCTAAGAGATCTATTGAGAACAAAACTTTTGCCAATGGTAGTCAGGCTAAAGGTGACCAGTCAAGTAGTTCATCAAAATCTGATATTGTTGATACAACTGGAAATAAGGCAGAGACCATTGGTGACAAGAGAACATGTTGCCAATAGGAAGAAAGCTTAAAGCTCATATTGAGTCTAATGTTAGCGCTATTTTTGACATGACTCAAGCTTAAATATAGATGAAGGTTTAATTGCCTTTAATAGAGCTACTGAAAATAAAAGAACATAGGGAGGGTGCCTTTTCTTTGATTTAAAGTATATCAGATGGAGATAATTTTTCTAAAAAGGGAAATGCTAAAGATGAGAAGGATTAAGAACAAGGAGTCCCAAAAGTTTATGTGGGCACTACTATCAATCAGGAACCATCTCAGATAGATCCCTTTTATGTCACACTGTTAGTTAATAACGAATTGATAAAAAATTGCATGATAGATTCTGGTGCAACTGCTAATGTGATGCCTTATGGGGTTATGAAAGAACTAGGTTTGTCTGTACACACTTCATATGGGAGGTGTTATTCTATGGATAATAGATAAGTGCCTATTGTGGGTACTATGAGAGATGTAGAAGTAAAAATAGCATCTTTCCCTAAACCTACTTATAATGGATGTAATTGTTACAGACACCAATCCACATTATGGCATGCTTCTGTCTAGAAAGTGGGCTATTGTTTTTGGAGGACATCTTCAGCTAGATTTGTCTTATGCAACTATCCCAGTGAATGGGAATTCTATAAAATTGTATAGAGAACCACGTGCCCCAGTGGTTATTGAGCCAAACATGCTTAATTGCATGATTAATGTAGATCTTGATAACTTCAGGATTGAACCCATTCAACCTCAGTTAAAGAATACTGATCCTATTGTTAATGAGCTGGAGTCACAACAAGAAGGCCTATGGCAGATGTACTTTGATATAGCTTTCTTTAACTAAGGGTCTGGAGCGGGAGTGCTATTTGTTTCCCCATCAGGTATTACCTTCAAGTATTATTTTCTGTTAGCATTCCAATGTACCAACAGCACAACTGAGTATGAAGCTCTGTTATTAGGCTTATAAATTTCTAAGAGACATGAGATCAAGTTGTTAAGGGTTTATGGAGACTCTGAACTTCTAGTATCTCAAATAAGGTCAAGATATGCATCTAAAATTGACAAGTTAAAAATATACAAGCATGCTTTTTGGGACGTCATTGAACACTTTGATGCATTTTCTATTGATTGGATTGAAAGGTCCAAGAACATTATGGCAGACTTTTTAGCTAATGTTGCATTAAAAAATGATGATGTAACATTGACTGGAGTTTCAATAATTGAAACAAAAGCTAGATCAGCCATCCCAGATAATGTAGACAATTGGCAAGTTTTTGAGGATGATGAAGACATCCTTAGATTTGTACAATGCCTAGATGATTATGAGGGTCAAAAGAATGATTGTAATGCATTGGTGGGAGTAGTGGATGGACAAGAAACTATTCTTGGAAGTGACATAGTGCAACTAGAGACAAATGAAATACCCAAGGGACTAGTTGAACAAGAGGGTATGTTGAGTTATAGTGATGGTCACTTACACCAAGCATCATCTATAAAATTGGAGGAATTGGATGAGGTGAATTTAGGGACATAAGTGTCCCCTAAGTTGGTGTATATTGGGAAAAACTTGTCTCCCCATGTTAGGACCAACCTCATTAACTTATTAAAAAGGTATAAGCATGTTTTTGCTTGGTCCTATGAGGACCTAAAGGCATATAGACAAGATTTATTTCAACATGAAATTCCTCTGCATGTTGATGTTAAGTACAGATGCCAATTGTAAAGCTCTAAGTCAATAGATAATAAGATGAGAGGGGGGGGTGAATCATACAAACTTAATCTTCAATGTATTCAACAAATTCAACCTCGATAGCATATACTACAAAAAACTATAAAACATTTAAACTCATGAACAGATAACATCACAACACATATAACACCAGATTTAACGTGGAAACCCAAATAGGGAAAAACCACTGTGGGATTTTGGACCCACTAAGAAATATACTCTTCTAGAGTATGCTCGGTTAAAAGAAAATTTTGTTAAAGATTACAAACACATTGCTAGATGTGACTCGGTTAAGGGATTTCCCTCAGATTTGTTAGGATCTTGCACTTTGTTAGAAGTGACCTTGTCAAAGTATTTCAAACACTCATTTAGAATGTTACCTTGCTAAAGGATTTACAAATAAGACTGTTAAGTCCACTCAGTTAATAGATTTTTTGTCACTTACAACATAAACAACAGTAATAAAATATATCTGCAACTTCACATCTGAAATGTTAAAGCAGATCCTATTTGCTCAAAACAATCTTGTCGGAAGACTTATCTTGTCCCTTGTAGGGCTTGCTGGGCTCCTCAATCTGTTCTTCAATAAGATCTCCAAGCTTCTGTGCTCGGTAAACATTACTGTAGCATCAATGTGCTTACATTTGCCTGCATACATTGTTCATCAATAATTCCTTATTTATAAACAATTCTAACTGCTTAATCTCCTTGATCACATTTCCCATGATCAATCTTAGCCATCAGATCTTCAAACTTGACCAGGTTCAATGTATCCTTTGATCTAAAAATGTTTTACCTTGCCTTGGGACTTGCATTCCTTTCTTGGAACTTGCACAAGGTTATTGCGATTCAATCTGAGTTGTAGATCTTCCTCCCGATCTTCCATTGCCATAGATCCTTAACAAACTTTATGCACGACATACCAATCATTTAATCAACTCCAGCTCATCATTTTCCTTCATTAAATAATGCTTGTATTCATCCAATGTGATCTGTTATAACTCAGTTGTTACTCGGTTAACACTGAACTTCACTCGGTAGACATTCTGCCTTCTTTAACCGATATCGATAACCTTAGGGTTTACCGACTAGGTTCCTTAGGGTTTACCGACTAGGTTCTTTGCTCAGTGACATAGTACAATATTAAACATCATATTTAGGATATCAAAACAATCAAAACAACATGATCTCATCATTGTCTAACTTGGTAATAGTTGCCCATTGAATAACTCATTTCTCCCCTTTATTATCACATTCTTTCTGTGTCACTTTACCGACTTCTTAATTTTCATCAAAACATACTTCTTAAGATATGGCAACATCATACTAAATCAGAAAATTAATTTCTTGACATCAATCACAAAATAATATTATTAAGATACATTAATACATTTAGCCTAAAATTGCATTGGAGGTTTCCGACGGAGAAGGTATATTGTGATCAAACTTGATTTTTTTTTTTTTAAATGCCCGATTTCGTCAGAATTCCAATGATAATGCAATGACATTAGGGTTTTTTTTAAAAAAGTGCTCGCATTCATCGAAATTCCGACAATCGCGTGCATTACTTAAAAAAAAAAAAAAGACCAAGTCATTTCATAAATCCCGCCTCTCATTCATCTCGCCTCTGTAGCAAACCTGTGGGTTTAATCATGGTGGGGAAGATCATTGGTGTGACAAACAAGGCTGTAGTGGGGAATGGGGGAACGAAGTGCGACAGGCTAGCACATAACTAGCAAGGATGACCGCAAGGGAGCCAAAAATGGGTTGTGTAAACGGCGACGCCCGGGCCTCCGTCAACAGCAATAAGAGCTACGGACAGAGGAAGAAGTCATCTTGTCCTTCAATTTGTACATTTAGGTTCAAGGTGTGTAGGTTGCTTTTCTTGATTTCTTAAATGGAATAAGTTATGAATATGGGAAATTGCTTCTTCATCTTTCATTTCTTCAAAATTAAGAATGATGGTAGGATGGCTAGAAGAACACCCTGTTACTACTTATCAAATTGCCCTTAGTTTTTATATTCAAAGTCATACTATATGTTCTAGTTGGTTAGCATTACCAAATCATGCAGTCAGTACACATAGAGAAGTCGGTATGAATAGTCTAGTCGGTTATAGAAGAAAACAATCAGAGAACGCAATATTCACTGAGTTGTTTACCAAGTATCTTTTTATGGCTATCAAGTAGTAAAGTTAACACACCAAGTTGATATTCACCAAGTGAAACGTGTTACTAGATACATTGAACCTAGACATGCACATGAAAATGTGTTACAAGATCAAGGCACATCTAACCGTTATTACAGTGGAAATTGCACTAGAAGACTGTGTATGATTGCAAGGTCAATCTAACCAATGAAATATTTTGTTTAGTTATTCATTCGAGGAATCTTGTTTGTAAGATCGAAGCAATGAATTAGATCACTATTTTAAGAGATCTATTTATACAGCATGGGAAGAGAGTAAAAAATTGTGTGTGTGTGTGTGAAGGAAGACTGTTACAGAGACACAGAGAGGTCACCGAGAAGGTTATCAGAGAACAGTCAAAGAATAGAGTAAACAGGAGGGTTTAGCAAGTTACAATATGGGTTACCGAGGTATGCTATAAGAAAGGTAATCTTATTCTGAGCACATAGAATCTCCTATAACATTTCAGATGTAAAGTTGCAGATATTTGTAATGATTTTATTGTAATATTGCGAAGTTGAAAGAGAAACCTTTAATAGGGTAAAAGACTCTAACCAAGTCTATAAATTGTAAATCCTCTAACTAGGTACAACATTCAGATCAATGTTGTAAAATCCTTTAGCAAGGTAGATCTAACATATCTTGTTACTCCTAACAAGGTAAGCTATCAGAAATAGCTAAATGTAGCTCTAACCGAGCAATCTTTATTATTGTAGTAGTGAAGTTGTGGGTGCCATCCCCACCACAGTTTTTCTCTCTAACAAAGAGTTTCTCCATAACCAAAATATATGTGTTATGGAGTGAATCATGTATGATTGTTATCTATTTGTTTTAAATTTATTTTATGTTACTGCACTATTTTGTTTATGCATAACAGTAAGGTTATTATTAAAGAAAAGTTTTGGAGTACTGATTCACCCCTCCCCTCTCAGTACATTAGCTTTCCATATTGGGCCTAACAATTGGTATCAAATCTTGAATCTTGGAAAAAGGTTTAACTACCTAAAGAGAAAGATCTTATCAATGGAAGACTATAAACAATCTCGGAGGATTGTATATCTACAAGAAGAGTTGGATCATGCAAATCAAGTGATTGCAGACATGCAAAGGCAAATGCAAAAATCTCTGAAAGTAAGAAGCAGATTATCTGATGACTTGCAGGATTCTCAAGAGTTAGTGGAACAAATCAAGACATCATCTGAGAACAGTATATCTGAAGAGACTGAAGAAATGATTGGAATGTTGATAGAAAAGAACAAAGCATTGGCTGATCAACTAAAAGAAATGAAAAGAGAACATGAACATTTCAGTACACAGATGACTGAAAATCTAGATGCATTAAGGATAGCTAAGGATAAAGAAAGAGATCTACAAAGAGAGAAACAACAACTTGAAGTCTTAGTATCTGATAAGAATGATGAAATCATAAGGCTAACTAGTATTCCACAAACTATGACAGATCAACTAGGTTATGCACATCATGAAGCAATTCTAAAGAATGATGAAAATCAAGCATTGAAACTTGAAGTATCAAGGTTGATTGGTGAACTTGAAACAGAGAAGAAATCCAAAGAAACATTGAAGAAGAGTTATGAAGCATCAAAGATGTTGGATGAGCAACTGAATACAAGAAGACCCAACAAAGATGCAGGACTCGGTTACAAAGGAAAAGAATCAACCGAGAAAGGAAATCATACCACCGAGAGAGGAGAATCATCAAAGCAAGCTAGAAATAGGAATAACTTCAAAAGGAAGAAGCCTATTTGCTACTACTGTGGAAATCAAGGTCATACTACCAACATATGCTAGATTAGAAAAGGTACGCAACCGAATATCACTAAGTCCAATGGATATTATTACAATTGCTATAAATATGGTCACACATCTAATCAATGTAAGACAAAGTCTGTTAACAACTATCAGAAGGCAAAATTCAAAGGGTTTTATAGAAACTGTAATAGATATGGACATAGTACCGAGAAGTGCTGGTCTAAGCAAAAGAACTACATGCGGTATCCACACCGAACAAACACTAGAGGTTACCGAACTCACACAGATCCTTACCGACAATATGCAACAGTACCATGGGATTACAATACAAGGATATGGTGTGAATGTTGTGGAAGATATGGACATATTAGTGCCAATTGTTTTATAAGGTTTGGAATGAACAACCGAAGATCATGGAGAAATCCTGGTATGGCATGTTTTCATTATCACAAAGTTGGACATTTAGCTGGAGATTGCAGAGATCAACCTAGAAGAGACACTAAAGAGATAAAAGAAAAATTCAAGATGATTTGGAAAAAGAAGGAAATCATGTCAGATGAAGAAAGCACCTTACCTACCGAGTTAGGTGCACATATTCCAAATTAGTCAGAAAAGGTATGAAGGGACTGCATTCTCTAAAGGTTAAATCATAATAGTTCCTATTCTATTATGTACAAAATTAAAAATCTGCATAATTAAGATGCAATTAGTCAGTTTGAAATTCTATCAAAAGTACTTTACAGGAAACCTGTCAAGTCGGTGTATACAGGAAGCCTGTCAAGTCAGCTAATGAAGGAAATTTGGTTACTCAGTTAAAAATGAAAAAGGAGTAAATCAGTAAAATGTGAACCGAGTGCATTTAATGTTTTGACCTAACTTGCACGGAGCCCGATAAGGTATTTTTGAGTACTTAAAGGTATTTTCGCGGTCATTTTCATTCACCAAGTTTTCAAGAGAGCATAGCAAAGCGAATCAAGGTGATCAAACTTCATTTATAGTGAATTTCAAGGTATTTACATCAAATCTATTCACACTGTTAAGCTGGTTTCCGATCTAGTCAAAGCTATTATCTACCAAGTGTGAAGCGTCAATCATTTGTAAACCCTAAGGTTAGTTTGCTAAATTTTACCTGAAACCTACAATGGTGCCCAAGATCCAAGATCCCGTAGTTGTCAAAAATGTGGAGAAGCCCTCGCTGAAATATTCTTTGACTCCCAAAGTCGCCTCGGAGCCAGATGACAAAACTGCATTTTCACTCATCCTGAATCGAGTCTTGTTAGTTGAAGATGTTAGATTCTTCACCGAATGTCGTGTTGAGGAACTCGGTCATGTTGAGATTAGTGACACATATGATGAACTCTGTACTGATGGCAAAATGGATAGCAAATTTGAGTATATCAAAATCAAGGGATTAACTGAAGCCCTAGCCTATCCCCGTGTGTTCAAACCCCAGTGGGTTAAGTTTGTCTTGAGCAAAGTACATGATGATTTTATGTGGCTAGAGGAACAACCATTCAAAATCACTAAGGAAATCATTCATGTAATCACCGGGTATCCTATCTATGATCATGCACGAGCACAGAAAATGATATCATAGAAGGAGCTAATCAGTCTAACTAGAGTAGAATCTGATTACCGAGGACTGAAATTAAACAATGTCACTGATGCAGAACTCAAGTTTGCAATTAGAGTAATTGGTTACTGTTTCTTCCAATCTACAAGGGAAAATAGTGTACCCTGTGCCGCAGTTGACTTGGCCTACAAAATAGTGAAGAAGGGAATGAAAGTAGATTTATGTGAAGTGCTACTGAAGAACTTGTTTGAGAACCTGAACACAATAAGGAAGCCGAAGAAGAACAACTCGGCAAATACACTGAAGTTTGGTTCACTTCTTGTATGCATGTTTTTCTACTTTGAGAAGTTCTTTCCCTCAGTCGATAAAGTAGTTTGGGAGCTACACCGACCTATCACCCATCAAATCAATGATTTTATCAAGAAACTAGGAGATAACTTTAATGATATCATGGATGACTATTTTAGCAAATTTCAAGAGAAGATGCACAACAGGTACAAGATTCCACCAAAGCTGGTAGAAAAATATAAGGATGATATATGTTTTGAGGTAGACACCGATTATTGTTATATGAATGCTATTGAACCGAGGACTCAATCTTTGCCACCAATGGGTTATGAGATTGACTATGATATAACACAACAGAAAATTGATGCCTATCTATCGTTGCCAAGGCATGCTACCGAACTAAGACATGGAACATATGAAGAGGTGAAGGAAAAAGTAAAAATGAGCATTGTAGTACCTAAGGATACAAGAAAAGCTACAAAAATGATAAGGGTTTTATCTGAGAAATTCGGAGAAGAATCCTCCTCTACACCTGTCAAAGGCAATCTTACCATTACCAAAGAGGAATTAGAAGCTCAAGAGGCAGCAATAACATTGAGTATCAAGTTGCCTAAGGGTAAAGTTTTGAAGAGAAAGAAACGGGACATTTCAAAGGCCCTACCGACACCACCAACAAAGAGACCCAACACTAGAGCATCAGCTACATCACCGAGTAAGAAAAAAAAGAGTGTTACTGTACCCAAGGTAACCAAGACCTATAAGAAATCTACTCAGAGACTCATTTTGGCCAAAGAGTCTAGTGATACAGAATCTGATGATGCAAACAAATTTCAGATTGTAAAAAGCAAAAAGGTTTTTAGATTGTAAAAAGAAAAAAGGTAAATATTCATAGTGTTGAAATTTTTTGTGCCAATCTTAAAGAATACGGTGGATTTGCAGGATTTAGATATGTTAAGTATGAGACTAGGAATAATAATGAGAAGCGACAAATTGAAGAAGTTGTCATCTGCACACTTCTAAAGTTTTGACTAGCTCCATTAGAACTAGTAAAGTCACTTCTGAGTGAATTATACTTACATATTGATAACAGATGGAAATACGCAATGGACTCAGAGAAACAAATAAGAGAAAGAAGTCTAGTCCATCTATTCCTTGATATGTCTGTAGCAGAAATCAAGGAGCATTTGACCACATATAATTCTAAATTTCTTGTCAAACAAAGAGCCTTAAAATTGATGAATGGGCTATACATTGATGTGGAAAATGAGACAAAAGCCAAGTGGTAGGAGATCTTCAAACTAAAGGATGTCAGTGAACAATCTCAAGTTGAAATTGTTGATGTCACCGAGCAAGATCCTGATGTCACTGAGCAAGGTCTAGACTCGACTAACACTATTCAAATTGATGAAGATGTTATGGATGAAGAAGCACCAAAGTAGGTAATGATTGAAGGCACTACATATGCAAAACTTGTATCTAGTGAATCTGTTTTAGAACAAGTTCAGCCTTATCCACCGGTGAAGCCACCTGTCTCAACCGAAGCTCCTAAGGACATAGATCAAGGCACCGAAGGTCACAAGTCTGAAGCAGTAGAAGATACAACCAAAGATCAGATGTCTCAAGCACCATCAAGCACTGCGAATGTTACAGCTGATACCCCTAGCACCGAGACACCCAAGGACACTACAATGGCTATAGGAACCAACCAAAGTGTTGCATCTATCGAGCAACCTACCGAGGGTCAGCAAGCCTCACAAGCACTTGTCTTAGTGCAACCGACCAAAGGAAAAGAGAAGAAGGTGAGAAAGCATTATTTCAAAATTGATTTGACTAAACTGATAGTGTTGCCCAATGTCGATATCTCAAAATTAAAAGGGCAAGCACTTATTGATTTTGGTTAACTATGCAAAGCAAAGGCCGAACAAGAAAAACAATTGGCTATTCAAAAGAAGAATAAAGTACTACAGAAGGTCAAGACACTACTAATAGAAATGCTACCTTCAACAATAGTGTCAACCAATGCATCCATCCACATTCAACTGGATGAACTCCTTACTCAAATAGAAACATCTGGAGTTGATGCATCTGAGTACTTAAGCAAGCTAAAAGATAAAGAGCTTACAGCAAAAATGATTGAAGAGGTACAAAAATCTCTAGCTATAGGAAAAGTAAAGCTTGTCAAATTCATTGCTGAGTTGTCCCCTCAACTCAAGCATATTCTTTATTTATTTCAGAAACTTTGTACATTTTCCTTATTCATTAAAGATATCAAGAATAAAACTGATGCAATTGAGAAAGAGATCACCGATCTCTCAACTAAGTTGACCACCGAGCCTAATTCAATTTAGAATTTTTATACCAAGCTTCAATAGCTCATGGCTCAATAGTTAGACCTTAGGAATGAAGAGCATAAAATCAAGATGGATATAATGACCCTTCAGACATTATTCCTTCCTCATCTCTCATCAGTACAGGAACAGATCAACAGAGCTACATGCCTATCAACTACACAAGAGGGAAGCACTCTTGATGGCTTAATCTCACTATTAGTTGATATTCAATCACAAAATTCATTAATGGAAAGTGTAAAGGATTCACTCTCAGTCGCGCTCACCAACGCCCGGAACAAGTATAAATCTATTTTTGATTAGTTACCACCCCCGGATGGAAATTAAGTTTTTGATGTTTGTCAAAAAGGGGGAGTAATACCAGACAAAGGGGGAGTAATACTATAATTGGAGAGTGACACATTTTTGGTAACACAATTTTGAATATTGTATACAAAGGGAGTATACCGAGCAAAATATACAGAGCAAGCAGAGCACTCAAGAATAGAACAGAACTGAGCATGCAAAATTCAGAGTTATGTACATGATAATGATAAGGGGAGTATATCTGCATATACTATTTCATTGACTATTGTATATATTGTCAAGTGTAGTCATTTTGCAAAGTATTTAGATTTTTGAGTTATGACTTTGAAAGTAGTTTTTGTCAAACATCTCAACTAATGTCAAAAGGGGAGATTGTTACTACTTATCAAATTGCCATTAGTTTTTATATTCAAAGTCATACTATATATTCTAGTCAGTTAGCATTGCCAAATCATGCAGTCAGTACACACAGAGAAGTCGGTATGAACAGTCTAGTCGGTTACAGAAGAAAATAGTCACAGAACGCAGTATTCACCGAGCTATTTACCAAGTATCTTTTTACAGCTATTGAGCAGTAAATTTAACACACCGAGTTGATATTCACTGAGTGAAACATGTTACTAGATACATTGAACCTAGACATGCACATGAAAATGTGTTACAAGATCGAGGCACATCTAACCGTTATTACATTGGAAATTGCACTAGAAGATTGTGTATGATTGCAAGGTCAATCTAACCAATGAAATATTTTGTTTAGTTATTCATTCGAGGAATCTTGTTTGTAAGATCGAAGCAATGAATTAGATCACCACTTTAAGAGATCTATTTATACAACATGGGAAGAGAGTATAAAATTGTGTGTGTGTGTGAAAGAAGACTGTTACAGAGACATAGAGAGGTCACCAAGAAGGTTATCAGAGAATAGTCAAAGAATAGAGTAAACAGAAGGGTTTACCGAGTTACAATATGGGTTACCGAGGTATGCTATAAGCAAGCTAATCTTATTCTGAGCACATAGAATCTGCTATAACATTTCAGATGTAAAGTTGTAGATATTTGTAATGATTTTATTGTAATATTGTGAATTTGAAAGAGAAACCTTTAATAGGGTAAAAGACTCTAACCAAGTCTATAAATTGTAAATCCTCTAACCAGGTGCAGCATTCAAATCAATGTTGTAAAATCCTTTAGCAAGGTAGATCTAATAGATCTTGTTACTCCTAACAGGGTAAGCTATCAGAAATAGCTAAATGTAGCTCTAACTGAGCAATCTTTATTATTGCAATAGTGAAGTTGTGGGTGCCATCCCCACCGCAGTTTTTCTCTCTAACCAAGAGTTTCTGCGTAACGAAAATATATGTGTTATGGAGTGAATCATGTATGATTGTTATCTGTTTGTTTTAACTTTATTTTATGTTACTGCACTATTCTATTTATGCATAACAGTAAGGTTATTATTAAAGAAACGTTTTGGAGTACTGATTCACCCCTCCCCTCTCAATACATTAGCTTTCCATATTGGGCCTAACACACCCTTCTTTGAATCTTCCACAAAATTGTTCTTCAAAATCTTCTTCTTCACTTATATATCCCATTTGCACAATTAAGATATTGGCCTTCTATATGAATCTCATGAAGGAGTTTTGGCTTACTAGTTAACTTATTTATTAACTAGTCTCCATTAGTTTACTAATTTGAAAGAAATTAGGAAAGGTCTAGTACCTTGTAGAGTCACTATAAAAGTTTTAAAAGAAGATTGTGATTTACCTTCCTCTAAATGTGTTACTAGTATAGGGGGATCCTCTCTCCTCTACTTCCTTGATCTTCTTGAGACCTATTCATTCTTATAGTATGTAGTTCAGTTAATTCATATATCATACTAAAAACCCCATCTTCATTATTTTCATCATTGATCTTTGAGAATAGATTCAAAAAAGTCATATTGTTTATAGAGATATGTGTCTTCTTCTACTACACCCCTCCATGATATTACATTAGTCATGTAGACTAATTTAACAATTGTGTTCTTACAAGAGCAATTTGAAGTGATGTGGCAAAGCTTGTTGCAAATATAGTAGATTATAGTTTTGGATCGAGGCTTGGGATACTTGCACTTGCAAAGGTAAGTGTGCTCGGAGCATGAAAATGATGATGATTAAAGGATCACTTACAAAAAAATGAGTTTGTATTTTTTGTGAGAGTAATGCTTGTAAGTAAAGGGCTAGCAACCAAAGGGGCCAGTTTAAGGAAAGTAAGGATCACGAGACTTATTTTATTGCTTGGTAAAATTTTGAATATATTTGTTCTGATTGATGAAATGAATTATTTCAATTTGAGCCATATCAATGAGATGAATCAAAGAACAAGTAGCAATAATTGTTGGTGTAATAGGGATATTACCTAGCTACTTCCACTATTAGGTCATTTTTATGCCTTATCATTTAAGTTTACTTAAGGTATACATAGGATACTTATCACTTTATGTCTCATATCATAAGACTAAGATACTTTCATAATCTTATGATATCCTACATGTCTCATCTTGACCTATATAATCAAGGGGTTCTATTTATAATCGCATTCATTCATATTGTAAACTTGCATTCATTGATAGGAATATAGTTTATTCGTGTCATATTGATCTTCTCATTTTGTTGTGCTTTCCATTAGACCTCTAGATCTTGGGTGGCTATCTCCATAGTCAAATCTTAAAATATTTACCTTTCTAGATTCTATAAAAGAAATGGTTTTATCAAGAATATCATATGGAATAGCTTCTAAATATTTACATTTGATAACAATATTGTTAGAGCATTTTGCTTTATAGGAAAATAATCTAAACTAGAATTTTTTTTTCAAGCTAAGACAAAACAAAGTAAGGTAGTACAATAATCACTTTCTCTAAATTGAGATTTTTTGGCAAAATTTTCCAAAAAAATCTCTAAATTAGTCACATAAACATACTTTCTCACTATCTTCTCCTCCATATAACCCCTTGGATCAAATAAGGGTATAATTCTGAATGCTCTCAAGTTATACATAGTAATATCTTTGTCACATGATATTATGTCCCTTCATTGTCTCAAGAAAATAGGATTTGGAGAGAAGGGTCCTTCCTTTGTGCTCAATCAAAGAGCTTTGGATCAATTTTTTAAACCACCCTGATTTTAGGATGGTTCATTTTTTCTTTAGTTATTCCGCCTCTTGTTGTTTTGTTGTTTTGGAGCTGTTTTGTTTTGTTGTTTTGTTGGGATCAGGGCCCTTTCAAAATCCCTTCTTATCTAATTAAAAACACTCAATGATGATGAATCATTATAGTCCCCCCTCTATGCTTGGATTTAAAAATAGAATGAACTCTAACTACTTGTTTAATTCTAATAGAATATGACATTAGGGTACCTAGGTAGCATAAGAGGTTGTTCGCTAAATTCTTCCACCTTAATGATAGTTAATGTTAAGGATTGAATGAAACAAACTCTTGTTCATGGATCAGCTTCTTAGCCTCCTATGGAAGTCATTCTTTGTGTGGTCTACCATGACCATAATCAGGGTCTTAATAAATGTATTAGATACTCTCTATTATCAATAAGAGAGTTATCATAATATAGTCATGGCGAGTGGTTCCAAATAAGATTAGTGGGTCCATAGTTCCCACTTGGTTTGTATCTAGAAACATTATCATTTCTTAGTTGTATGGAAACTACAAATTCATGCATTTAGGCAACAATACAATCTAGCTATTATTTGATTCCACTAATGAGAAAAGCCTACTCAATCTTATAGTTTGTGGAATTAGTCATGTCCCTCATATAGAATATCTATATATGGAGTATTCTTGCTTATAGATTACCTATTATTTTGCTTAATAATGTGATTATATCACATACATCATAAAAGTGCCCTTCTAATATGTTTGTGCATCAATCTTGAAACCATATTTTTATTAACCAACTAATGATAAGAATTATCTTAAACACGCCTCTATATTTGAATCCCACTAGCTTTGATAATCAACCATAATAACCTTAACAATGCATCGACGACAACAATGCCTAATAAATCATCAATTGTCTTAGGTGAATCTAGCCAAAGCCAACCCATCAAATCCACTAATTTCTCTTGCATCCCAATCATAAAATTTTATGGTTGTTGGAACAAGCTTGGGAGATTGAAGAGATATAAGGAACATTTCAACTTCCAAAATACCGAAGGAACAAAAATAATTAGCTAACACATCTTCTTTTGGGAATTTTTGTATTTAGTTCTTCCTTTGCAAATCAACATACCCTTTTTTGGTTTCCCAAATATTTACTAAATAACTTTGAAGATAAATTGGGAAGAGAATCCATCATATAGATATTTCTTTTCAACAGCCTTAGAGGACATTGTTTTGTCTATCATTTATTATAATAGCTAATACCCAATTTTTTTATAAGATAAAAAGAAAAACCTCATCTTCACAAACTATGTTTTCCTTAATAATCCAAGAATGAAAAAAGGAACCCACATAAAAATTACTTACTCCCTACCATGAAGGCAAAAGAACATCCAATTTAAAGATAGATGTACCAAAAGGAAAGAAATATCACCTCAAAATCTGTCTTGAACTTATACATTGAATCTATACACACGAGAATCCCCTTAATAACTCTCTTACAACTTTCAATGCTAGAAGAATGAGTGTTTTCACAAGACTTTCATACTATGATATTTATATCAAGATTCACTTGCATAGTTTTAGAGTCAAGCTGACCCATTCTCATGAGTAGTTTACATGAACCCCTCATAAGAATGGATCACTTAGTACTCATTTCATCAAAGTGATGCTCATAGTGGTGAAGCATTAGGGATTCCTAGGAGGTCACCCATACTAATACTACTCTAAATCAAGCACGTTTAACCATGTAGATTGTCCCAAGATCAAACCCATTCAACTTGCCACCCCATTTGCAAAACCTTCATCAAGTGGTGTGCCTTATAAACCATTCATTATAGAGAAACTTTAGCTTATCCATTGACAAGTGGGAGGTGTTGATGTGTTTTTTATGCACATGTGAATGTAGAATAAAATATCCAAAAGTATCTTATCCTCTCTTGAACAAAGTTACTCAAATGCTGGAGATTTGCTTAAGGATCACTTGAGACAACTCCAAGGTTTTGGTAAGTCGGGTCACGACATGTGGATAAACATAGTTGGTTGATGTGATTGCTGGTATCACAAGGGGACTTACATTGAATTGTCAAATGCTTGAATAGCTGGAACTTGATCATCTGATATTTCAATCTCGTGATGCTTTTTGTCCTAAACTAACTTGAATTGAAAAACGGGCAAAAGGTGAAGTGTTAATAAAATCTATTCTAAGGCCTAGACTGTAAGAAGATGGATGAATGATTAGATGGAATCCTACTGAGCGAGGTCTCAACATAGGGTTATATGAGACAGGGGTAAGTTCAATAGTGATTTCTCCTCTACAACCTTTGCCAGTCTGTGCGAAAATGAGAGCTTGACAGCATTCTTTCGCTTTTAGCTAGCTAAATTTTTCAAGAATTTTATCTCTAGATTTAATATTTCTTTTCTTGCATGAATCTATTAATTTTGAGATAACAGATCTTGCCTTCATGAATTGATCCTAGTTTATCCCTTTAACCCTAATTAATATATTTAGAGTGTTTAGTTCCATTTTAATCCTTTCTTTTACAATTAAATATTATTAAAAAATTATATTATTGTTCCAAATTTTGTGGATATTTAGGAGACACAAATAAAATATAAATGTAATCATTCCATATTTTTGTAGGAGATATTGGAATGAGACTAATAGGAAGAGTAGTAAACATGAGTCACAATGAGCACTTTAGAATAAATCTAAACATTATAAGGAAGAGTAGCTTGGAAAAATAGAAGCGTAATTTATTTTCCACTATGCAAGATTATTACTTGGGAAAGAATCTTGAAAGAGGATTGAAAAGATTCCTTGAGCTAAAATTGTCTCACTTATCCAAAATTATGAGGAAGGATTCATTAATGAAATGGTCATTAACAAGATGGAGAGAATAATAATTAGGAAGAGATAGATTTCACATGTTGCTAGGTGACTAGATTAGAGAGAAACTAGAGGCAAATCATTTAGCTTGGCCATGACACAAAGTCTTAGAATAGATGCCAACCTTGGTGAATGGAATGAAAATCCCAAACAATTAATGAGTGATGAGACAAGTAGAGGCATCTATAAATTTTGTTTTGAATAAAATAAAGAAAAAATGGGACTAAAACCAAGGGAAATGCACATGGAAAGGATATGATGAAAATCAAAATAAATAGTTTGAAGATAATATTAGTTACCTAAAGGATATTCCACTTGATTATTTGGTATATCATAACTATTTTGACAAATTTTGAAACCATTAAAGGTACCTTTTTCTTTTGTAGATGAGGCATTCATTCATGTTGAAGTTGTGATAGCTTATTTGCCTCTTTATAGACAACAAATTATCCATACGAATTATCATATATACTTGTAACCTCCATCCCAAACCACCTATTTCACTCTTCTTCCTTTGTGTACCTCTTTTATTCTTCCATTACCTCTTTGCTTACCTAAATTCAATCCAAAACATAGTGTATATAGCATCAAAAAAATTCCATATTTGATTAATATTATCCACAACATATCGAAAAGACAAATACCACACTTACTGTGTCATCAACCAAAAATAATTTACTTACATATTCAAAGAGTTCAATAATGGAGAAACATCCATGCGGTGCTCTAGACATGTCCTTGAAGGTTCAAGAAATACTTATCCTCTATTTGTCCAAATTTTAAATCACTTTCCATGCATGAAAATAATTGCAACCATACACAATTTCCCACCCAATAGATTCTCTCAAACTAGTTTACTATCTTAACATAGGCTCAAGGAAAAGCGGGCCAAAATAGGAATCCAAGTGTCTTAAAAGCCTTCAAGACCATAGTGGTGAGGATTGAATTTCTTTCTTTAGTGGTATCTTTCTCTAGATTAATTAGTTGGGGATTCTATTAGGACCTTTTCCTAATTAAAAAAAAAATATAAAGATTACATCCCTAAATATTGCATTCATAATAGAATAAATTTCTACAATATTGAGACTAAATTCATAATAGATTTATAGTGATGAATAAAGAAATATTTAAGATTATCAAAAAATTGATGTTTTCTTTCTCCCAACCGTCATTGGATATTGGGTGATCTTTGAGTCATTATGTCAAATAGTTCATGTGCCTTATCTAAGCTTACATATTTTGCATGCATGTGTACCTGGGCAGTTGCACTACAACATCTATACTCACTAATCACATTTGGTTGGAAGTTTCTAAATTAAAGTACTTTCTCTTCTATCTGGTATTGGTGGAGTAGATCCTTTTATGATATGTAAGTTGAGAATATTTTATGAAAGGTCCCTAAATGAATACACTTTAAACTGATGATATCTCCTGCCCATTTCTTAATTTAAAAGATGATATCTTTATTAAATATCTTTATTAACTTGATTTCTCCTTCAATTCTTGATGAATGCTTGATTGCATGTTCACTTGGAATTGAATTGATTTTATAATTAAGAGATCACTTGAATTGTAGGTAAACCCCTTCAAATGATAGGGTAGGCTTCCTTTTATACCTAATATATGTCTTGAAAGCATTTTATTATGATGGCTTTAAATTAAAGTACTTTCTCTTCTATCTGGTATTGGTGGAGCAGAGGTTGCATTGCATCGTCCTAGGATACATATTTCGACAAATATAACACAAGTTAAATGTATCCCAGGTCGATGCAAAGCAACCTCTACTCTAGAGATCACCAAAAAATAGAGAAAGAACTTTAATTTAATGCCATCAGGATAAAAGTCTTTAATCAAGACAGATAAAATTTGAGTTTGATTGTCATCATTTGCTTTGCCAAATTCTTCACACGTAACTCTTGAATCAATTTCCTACTCATAAGAATTTTATTATGTCTCAAATATAGGGAAACAGAAGGCTTCAAATAGAAAACTTGAACATGCAACTAAATTCATTGACTAACCAAAAGAACAAAATTAAGAAACAGTTTGATCATCTGAGAGATGTTGTAGATTTGCAACTCACTAGCTAAGTTTTTGCGGGTAAGAATTTTTTTTGTTTTGGTTATGGTTGTGGTGTTTATAGGGAGACATTTACAAATTTATATCTATTTTCACTATTTAATGGTTTATGGGTTTGTAATGGTAATTTAATGCTCTTTCATATTTTTGTATATATTCTTTATAATAGCCTATTATATTGATTTGTTCTATTATGCATAATGGTGTGGGTCAGACAACTTTGCCGTCGATGCATGAAAGCATTGAACGAGTTCTACTTTTAAAAATTACATGAAACATTTTTAATTTATTTGATTCAGTGTTATTTGCCAAAAATGATTATCAATGATGTTTCCTTTCTCCAAGAATTGTCTAGGATCTTTCCATCAGATAATATGTAACATCGAATGACTAAATCTTTTCATTACAAATGCTTTTTTTATTTAATTATTATCTAAGCATGAATTAAAATTTATATCTGTATGGAAGCAGAACATACAAGTTGAAGAGTCATGTGCAAGAAAATTTCCTAAAAGAAAGCAAGCAAGCATTATCTTGAATGACATGGAAACAAGCTCATCAGCTGCTTAGAAGAGAGCAATTGTAGAATGGCAGAGGAAAGTGTTTAAGGGTGATAAATAGATAGATAGTATGCAATACAAACAAACAATGTTTGGAGTGTCTGATGTGACATCTCTAATTTATGTCCGGAGGGACTAATTGGTTTTGGAGTTCCTATGAAACCTATTGGGCCACGCTTGGAGGAAATCAATGTGGTCACGCAAGGAGCACCTTTTTTCTATTATGAGAATGATACTTCTACACCGAGGGATATTTGGAAGTCAATATCCAAAAATTTCTATACTGTGGAACAAGAGTTGGCGGACTCAAAGTATAATTGTCAGCTTTCAGAAGACCAAGAGGTTATGTACACAATCTCCCAATAGAAGAGCGATTTCAAGAATTACCTCTCCCCCCCATGACTATTCAAGAAGCACTTCCTCAGACAAAGGAATATTGGCCTCCATGGGATCAAAGAAAAAAATTGAAGCATAGACTCTAGACGATGTGGTGGTGTCCTTCGTGAAGAACTTTGCACTATAATTGAAAATTCACAAGGGAAACTGGAAGATAGTGAAGAGAAATACAATCTTGAAAAGTGGGAAGAATGAATCTTGGTTTGGGTGGGGCCAAGTCAGGTGGCTCCTCTAGAGGTTGACGAGATAGAAATCATATTAGGATTTGAAAAAGATCACACTCGTGGAACTTCATGTGCGAGTGATCGATTGTGGCGTTTGGGTAATACATTCCAAATAGATATAGTTGCATGCCATCAGGATAAAAGTATTTAATCAAGACATTACCCATTAAAAATGCAACTATATCTATTTGGAATGCATTACCCAAACACCACAATCAATCACTCGCACATGAAGTTCCACGAGTGTGACCTTTTTCAAATCCTAATATGATTTCTATCTCGTCAACCTCTAGAGGAGCCACCTGACTTGGCCCCACCCAAACCAAGATCCATTCTTCCCACTTTTCAAGATTGTTTTTCTCTTCACTATCTTGTAGTTTCCCTCGTGAATTTTCAATTATAGTGTAGAGTTCTTCACGAAGGACACCACCACATCGTCTAGAGTCTATGCTTTAATTTTTTTCTTTAATCCCATGGAGGCCAATAGTCCTCTGTTTGAGGAAGTGCTTCTTGAATAGTCATGGGGGTGAGAGGTAATTCTTGAAATTGCTCTTCTATTGGGAGATTGTGTACATAACCTCTTGGTCTTCTAAAAGCTGACAATTATACTTTGAGTCCGCCAACTCTTGTTCCACACTATAGAAATTTTTGGATATTGACTTCCAAATATCCCTTGGTGCAAAAGTATCATTCTCATAATAGAAAAAAGGTGCTCCTTGCATGAACACATTGATTTCCTCCAAGCGTGGCCTAATAGGTTTCACAGGAACTCCAAAAATAGTTAGTCCCTCCGGACATAAATTCACATCAGACACTCCAGACATTGTTTCTTTGTATTGCATACTATCTATCTATTTATCACCCTTAAACACTTTCCTTTGCCATTCTCCAATTTCTCTCTTCTAGGCAGTTGATGAGCTTGTTTCCATGTCATTCAAGATTATGCCTGCTTGCTTTCTTTTAGGAAATTTGCTTGCACATGACTCTTTAGCTTGTATGTTTTGCTTCCATACAAATATAAATTTTAATTCACGCGCAGATAATAATTAAATTAAATAAGCATTTGTAAAGAAAAAATTTAGTCATTCGATGTTGCATATTATCTGACGGAAAGATCCTAGACAATTCTTGGAGAAAGGAAACATCATTGATAATCATTTTTTGCAAATAACATTGAATCAAATAAATTAAAATGTTTAATGCAATTTTTAAAAATAGAACTCGTTCAATGCTTTCATTCACTGATAGCAATGTTGTTTGACCCACATCATCTCTCACCGTCAGAATTCCAATGACAACTAATGAAATGCCCGACAAGGATTTTGTGCATCCGACGACACTCCTCTGTCAGAATTTTATCCTTTGGAGTCAAAATTCTAACGATAGGCCGAGATCGTGATAGTATTCTTTCAGGGTATGAGCATCCATGGTGGCCTTTGGAAAGGTTGGAGGTGATGTCGGAATTGCGACAACCACAAGGATAGTCAGAACTTCTAACACAAAGTTTTTGATGACTTTTTTTGTCGGTAATGCGAGGAAATTTGGTCGGAATTCCAACGATTTGCCATCGAAATCTTGAACCGAATGTACTAGTGATAGTAAACATCCTTCTTCAATTATATCAATAATCTTCAACAACCTTCTCAATATCCTTATTGAAATGCTAACAATCTTTCTTTCTACTGAAATGCCAACAATCTCCCCCTTTGGCATTGAATGCAAAACCATCTTGATTTGATTTAGTTGATTCAAGTTCAAATTGTTGTATCAACTTCTTCAGCTATGTCTAAAGTCTTCTCTAGAAAATCTTCTCCCCCAGTCATTAGTCTTCTATTATCTTCTTGATTTACTCTATTTAGTCTTCTCCCCCTTTGACAACAATGCTAAAAAGAAAAATAATTTAGGGTTCCTTCACCTGTGAAGTGATTGCCTCACTGTGTTACACATGTATCATCTTGGACTCATTTAGAGAAACTTGTTTCTATTCATAATTCCCTACACACCTTTATAAAATCTCCTAAAGTGCGTAAATCAGCATTAATCCACAAATAATATTCTATGAAATCAGTTAATTGATGCTTTCATCGAACTTTGTCAGTGAGTAGAAGATAGGGGTAGACCCCCAACTTGCTTCTGAAATACTCAAAAGTGTCTTTTGGTAGTGGCTTGGTGAAGATGTCTGCAATTTGCTCCTTTGAACTGATATATTCCAGCATAACATTCTTCTCTTGAACTTCTTCTCTGAGATAATGATACTTTATAGAGATATGCTTTGTCTTAGAGTGCATTACCAGATTCTTTGAAATGTTAATGACACTAGTGTTATCACAAAATATAATTACTGGCTTGGTAACCTTTTCATTTATACCTTCCAAAAGTTGTTTCATCCATGCTATGTTGGTACAATTCAATGCTGCAGTGACATATTCAGCTTCAGCTATTGACTTTGAAATGCATCCTTGTTTCTTGCTAAGCCAACTTGCTAGTCTATTTCCTAAGAAGAAAGCTCCACCACTTGTGCTTTTCTAGTCATCAATGTTTCCTGCCCAATCAACATCAGTATAAACTTTTAAATCAAAATCATTCCTCTTTTCATATACTAAACCATAATCTTTAGTGCCTCTGAGGTATCTAAAAATTCTTTTGATTGCTGTCATATGGGTTTCTTTGGGATCTACAAAAAATCTTGCAACTATGTCTACTGCATGTGCTATATCCGGTTTGTTGTGAACAACATATTGCAACTTTCCAATCATAGATCGATAAAGTGTCTCATCAACAGATGTAGATTCATCATTCTTTAATAGTTTACAGTTGGTAGTCATAGGAGTACTTACCGGATTAGAATCCTCCATTCCAAATTTCTTCAGGATTTCCTTTATATACTTGGATTGAGTAATGAAAATCTCATTTTTCATTTGCAGTTTTTGTAAACCTATGAAATACTTTATCTCACCAATTAATGACATCTCAAATTCTTTGCACATTTCATTTCCAAAGTTCTTGCATTGAGAATCATTTCCACAAAAAATAATATCATTAGCAAACATGGCTGAAAACAGTATACCATTGTTCTCATCATTCTTCATATACATGTTGTTGTTTTCACTTGTCCTTATAAAACCAATCTTGATTAAGTAAGAGTGTAATCTTTCGTACCATGATCTGGGTGCTTTCTTTAGACCATATAAAGCTTTGTTCAATTTACATACCTGATCTTTATTCTTGTCTTCAACAAATCCTTCAGGTTGTTCAATGTAAACTTCTTCTTCTAATATACCATTCCAAAAAGCAAATTTAACATCCATCTGATATACTTTGAAATATTTGAAAGCAGCATATGCCAACAATGTTCTTACTCCCTCAAGTCTAGCCGCAGGTGCAAAAGTCTCACCATAATCTATTTCTTCTTCTTGAGCATATCCTTTGCAAACTAGTCTTGCTTTGTTCCGAATGACCTCACCTTTTTCATTTAGCTTGTTTCTGAAAATCCATTTTGTACTGATTATATTTTTGTCCTTTGGTCTTAGAACCAATGTCCATGTTTCATTCTTCTTGATTTGATCAATCTCTTCTGTCATAGCATTTACCCAATCTTCATTGTTAAATGCCTCTTTTACTATTCTCAGTTCAAATTCAGATATCAGACATGTGTTCTGTCTTAGTTTGTTCCTTGTCATTACTGGATCATCCTTATCTCTTATAATTTGACTTGATGCATGATTTCTTCTGACATATTTGGCTAATATAGGCTCGGTAGGCTCTGTATGATCTTCTTCATCACTCGGTAACCGAATACAATCTTCAGGTTCTTTAGCAACTTTCTTGGTAGGACATCTTGGTTGAACATACACAAATTCTTCATAATTCTCCAGTTCTTTGGAATTTCCTTCATCATTTCTTTCTGCAAATTCATCAATTTTCACATTTGCACTTTCCACTATTTTGTTAGATGATTTGATCAGACATTTAAATGCTTTACTTCTAGAAGAGTAACCAAGGAATGTTCCTTCCTCGCTTTTCTGATCAAACTTCCCATTTCTATCATCTTTGTGAACATAGCATCTACTTCCAAAGATTTTAAAGTAACTTACATTAGGTTTCTTGTCATACCATATTTCATATGGTGTCTTCATAGTTTCTTTCTTTAGTTGTACATAGTTCAGGGTGTAGACTGCAGTGCTTATTGCTTCTCTTTAGAATGTTTGAGGTACCTTCTTTTCAATCATCAGGGTTCTGACACAATCTACAATAGATCTATTTCTTCTCTTAGCTATCCCATTTTGCTATGGAGTTCTCAGTGCAAATACTTGCCTTTTTATACCACGATCATTGTAGTATAAGTTAAATTCGTCAGAAGTGAACTCTCCTCCTCTATCAGATCTAAGACATTTCAACTGTCTTCCTGTTTCATTTTCAACTCTTACCTTGTACCATTTAAACATTTGAAAAGCTTCTGATTTTTCTTTTAAAAACATTATTGACATCATCCTTAAGTAATCATCCACAAATAATATGAAATATTTATCACCATAATAACTCTGAACTTTCATGGGACCACAAAGATCAATGTGTACAAGATCTAAAATTCCTTTAGAGGTGTAGGACTTACTTGTAAAGCTTAATCTTGTCATCTTACCCATTTGGCATCCTCGGCACATAGCATTCTCAGGTTTTTCAAAGCTTGGTAGACCTTTTACACAATGCTTCTTACTTATTTTGATCAGATTATCAAAATTTACATGACAAAACCTTTTATGCCATAACCAGGTTTCTTCTATTTTAGCATATATACATTTGTTCCAAGTTGAGTCAAGATGAAATGTATTACCTCTTGTTTGAGTCCTGGTAGTAGCTAACTTTCCATGTTTGTCATGAACTTTGACAATTCCCTTCTGAAATTCTATTCGGTATCTTGTATTGTTTAGTTGTCCTACACTCAACAAATTGTATTTCAAACCTTCAACCCAATATACATCATCACATTTAGCATTGTCAAGAAGTGTGATAGAACCTTTACCTTTCACCGGACATGGGGCATCATTATCAAATCTTATATAACCTCCATCATAATCTTCTAGTTTAACAAACTTGTGTTTATCACTTGTCATGTGATGAGAGCATCCACTGTCTATGATCCAAGAATCATTATTATTTATGTGAGATACTAGGGCTTTTTCTTCATACCTTTCTTCATATGATCCATCTTTAATAGCCACATAAACAACTTCCTCTATTTCAGTTTCATCAGATTTATCATCATTGGATTCCTCATCAGCTACTAAGCATGTCTTTCTACCTCTCCTTCTGCAGTCTCAGTGTCCTCTGTAGTGATTTTCTTTCTGTCTGTCTTCTCGGTATTCTCTCTTTTCACTAGATTCTCTGTCAGGATAGTTAGAAGCCATATGTCCTATTTTATCACAATTGAAACATTTCAAAGGTAGCTTTTCTTTATACTTACCTTTGCCTCTCGGTAACCTCCTGGCCAATAGTGCTTCAAACTCTTCTTGCTTTCTAGTTTCCTCATATAGTTTGTGTACTTCTTCCATATTTTTACGAAATCTTTCACTGGATCCACTATGATTTCCTTTAGAATACTTATTCATTCTATCATTATAATCATTAGATTCACCAAGATGAAAAGAATTGAATGTAGATTCAACTTTATTTACTGAAGACCAACTGTTATCAAAATTACTTAACTCAAATGCATGCAGCTTACCGATAGTAGCATCCAAAGAGATTGGCATGTTTGGTACAGACCTTAATTCATTGATTATAGAGAATCGAATAGCATAAGCTGGTAGAAGGGTTCTCAATAACTTACTTGTTACATCCTTTTCTTCAATAGTTCCACCTGCTCCTTTAATTTGATTGACAATCTCTTTTAACCTTGTACTGTATTGTGTTATGTTTTCTCCTTCATTCATTCTCATGGATTCAAGTTGTCCTCTTAGACTATCTACCTTTTCTCTTTGAACATGTTCATCACCACCATACACAGATATGAGCTTAGACCACATTGCCTTTGCATCATTACAACCTTCTAGATCATTAAACTCTGTGTTGGTCAATGCTGATGTTATTTCAATCATAGCTTGAGTATGCTCTTGCTTTTCTTTTATCTCCTCCATTGTCATTGGGTAGGTGCTCGGTACAATGTAATCATTCTCCAAATAATATGTTGCATATTCTCCAGTTCTTGATAAGTGTAGCTTCATCCTTTTCTATCATGTGGAGAAACTTGACTTGTTCAGCTTTGGTGCATCCCTTTTATACATCTTCAGATCTTTGCCTCAAGCTCCTTTAAACTTTTCTTGTAGAGTCCAAAGCTCTGATACCAATTGTTAAGTACAGATGCCAATTGTAAAGCTCTAAGTCAATAGATAATAAGATGAGAGCGGGGGGGGGGGCTGAATCATACAAACTTAATCTTCGATGTATTCAACAAATTCAACCTCGGTAGCATATACTATAAAAAACTATAAAACATTTAAACTCATGAACATATAACATCACAACACATATAATACCAGATTTAATGTGGAAACCCAAATAGAGAAAAGACACTGTGGGATTTCAAACCCACTAAGAAATATACTCTTCTAGAGTATGCTCGGTTAAAAGCAAATCCTATTAAAGATTACAAACACATTGCTAGATGTGACCCGGTTAAGGGATTTCCCTCAGATCTATTAGGATCTTGCACTTTGTTAGAAGTGACCTTGTCAAAGGATTTCAAACACTCATTTAGAATGTTACCTTGCTAGAGGATTTATAAATAAGACTATTAAGTCCACTCGGTTAATAGATTTTCTGTCACTTACAACATAAAAAACAATAATAAAATATATCTGCAACTTCACATATGAAATGCTAAAGCAGATCCTATTTGCTCAAAACAATCTTGTCATAAGACTTATCTTGTCCCTTGTAGGGCTTGCTGGGCTCAATCTGTTCTTCAATCAGATCTCCAAGCTTCTGTGCTCGGTAAACATTACTGTAGCATCAATGTGCTTACATTTGCCCCCATACATTGTTCATCAATAATTCCTTACTTATAAACAATTCTAACCACTTAATCTCCTTGATCACATTTCCCATGATCAATCTTAGCCATCAGATCTTCAAACTTGACCAGGTTCAATGTATCCTTCAAACTGAAAATGTTTTACCTTACCTTGGGACTTGCATTCCTTTCTTGGAACTTGCACAAGGTTATTGCGATTCAATCCGAGTTGTAGATCTTCCTCCTGATCTTCCATTGCCATATATCCTTAACAAACTTTATGCACGACATACCAATTATTTAATCAACTCCAACTCATCATTGTCCTTCATTAAATAATGCTTGTATTCATCTAATGTGATTTGTTATAACTCGGATGTTACTCAGTTAACACTGAACTTCACTCGGTAGACATTCTACCTTCTTTAACTGATATCGATAACCTTAGGGTTTACTGACTAGGTTCCTTAGGGTTTACTGACTAGGTTCTTTTCTTGGCAACATAGTACAGTATTAAACATCATATTTAGGATATCAAAATAATCAAAACAACATGATCTCATCATTGTCTAACTTGGTAATAGTTTCCCATTGAATAACTCATTTCTCCCCTTTATTATCACATTCTTTCTATGTCACTTTACTGACTTCTTAATTTTCATCAAAACATACTTCTTAAGATATGATAAAATCATACTGAATCAGAAAATCAATTTCTTGACATCAATGACAAAATAATATTATTAAGATAGTAATCATCCTTCTTTAGTTATATCAATAATCTTCAACAACCTTCTCAATATCCTTATTGAAATGCTAACAATCTTTTTTTCTACTGAAATGCCAACAACTTATCCTAAGCCTTTTTTGACAAAAGCAAAGATCTATTAACCCCCTTTTGGAGACCAGAATGCAACAAGAATTGACCAAGTTAAGGGAAGGGGGGATTATAAAACCCATAAGACATTCTTCATGGGTATCCAACTTGGTCCTTGTCAGAAAGAAGAATGGGGATATAAGGCTTTGTGTAGATTTTAGAAATCTGAATGTTTCCTCTTTAAAAGAGACAATTATTCTTCCCCAAATATGGAAGCCATGTTACAAACGGTAACACGTTGTGATCTATTGTCAATGATGGATGGGTTCTCACATTACAATCAGGTACTAGTAAAAGAATCTGAACAATTTAAGACTGCTTTTACTACCCCTTGGGGGACTTATGTGTATGTGAGAATGCCATTCGGTTTAAAGAATGCTGGAGCTACTTTTCAGAGAGAAATGGATGTAGCTTTGAAGGAGTTTATCAACATCATAATGGTTGTTTACTAGGATGATTTGACGTGTTTCTCAAATAAGGCAGTTGATCACTGCGGTCACTTGGAAAGGGTCTTTTGCAAGGCTCTGGAGTTTGGTGTATCCTTGAGCCCAAAAAATGTCATTTTGCAGTGACTTAAGGAAAACTATTAGGGAATATTCTCTCCAAGGAAGGGGTTAGGATAGAACCTGAAAGGATCAAAGCTATAAATAATGTACCTCGGTGAAAGAATGTTAAAGGGATTCCATATTTCTTGGGCAAGGTGAATTTTGTTAGATTGTCAAGCCCATTGTGAAGCTTTTGAAGAAAGATGCAAAGTTTTCTTGGGATGAAGAAGCTGCATAGGCTTTTGACAGAATTAAGAAGGATATTCAGGAAGCATCAATGCTAAAATCACTTGATTACAGTAAGCCTTTCTCATTATTTTCTTTTGCTTCTTATCACACAGTAGCCACAGTTCTACTACAGAAGGATGATGAAGGGTATGAACATCTGATTGCTTTGTATAGAAAATATTTACAGGTTGTTGAGTTGAAGTATGAAATCATGGAAAAATAGGCATATGCTCTAGTCAAGACTATTAAAGTATTTCATCCTTATCTAGTAAATGCCCAAATTGTAGCCTATGTACCACATGCAACTGTTAAGGATATCCTGTCCCGGTCTGAAGTAACTAGAAAAAGATGCAAATGGATAAGTAGAATACAAGAGTTTGATCTTGGGATCAAAATCACAAAGCTGGTAAGAGGTCTAGGTATATCCAAGTTAATGACTGAGACAAACTTTAAGGATATTAACATAAATAATGTTGAGATTGAACAAGATTTTGTAACCAACATTGAGAGGCAGCCATGGTATTCTGATGTGGTACACTTCTTGAAGAATTCCTCATGTCCAGAAGGTATGACACACGGCCAAAGGAGAACATTAAAGTTAAAATCATAGAAATATGTTCTTATTCAAGGAGACTTGTATTGGAGGAATCTTGATGGGATGCTACTGGTTTTCTTGGATGAATCCCAAGATGAGAAGGTTCTGAAAGAGATGCACAGTGGAGTATGTTGAGGCCACTATTCAGCTAATACTACTACTCGTAGGATAATCCAAGTAGGGTACTATTGGCCAACTTTATTCAAGGATGCTCATAAATATGTTAAAAAATGTGATGCTTGTCAAAGGTTCTCTTCTAAACTAAGGTATGTTGGTGCTTTGCCTTTGAATTTTGTTACTATTGAAGCCCCTTTTGTTCAATGGTGCATTGATTTTATTAGAGAGATAATAGAAAAGTCAAGCAGAGGTCAAAGATGGATTCTAGTGGCTACAGACTATTTCACCAAGTGGATTGAAGCCATACCTACCAAACAGGCTACTAGTAAGGTAGTCATTAGTTTGTTGATGGATAATATAGTGACAATGTTTGGTGTGCTAGCTAAAATAGTCATGCATAACACTATGTGCTTTAGGTCTAAAGAGTTTGCAAAATTCTGTGCTAATGATGGGATTATTATGTCATACTCTTCACCGTACCACCCATAGGGAAATGACTAGGCAGAATCGAGTAATAAAAGTCTCCTCAATATCATCAAGAAGATCCTAGAGGAAAATAAAAGGTCCTAGGATCAAAAGCTCAAATTAGCTTTATGGGCTGACAGGGTGACTATAAAAAAGGCCATTGGTATGTCCCCTTTTGAGCTAGTTCATGGAGTGCAGGCCAGGTTACCTATGAATAATTTGCTTCCAGTTTACCAATTTTTTTAGATTGAAGAATTAGGAATGTCTGAACCCATGGAAGAAAGAATAATTTAGTTGGTGGAGCTGGAGGAAATGAGGACCGCAACCCATAAAAGGAACATGAAACTTCAATTACAATCGAAGTACCTTTTTTATAAAAGGACTAGTATAAGAAAGTTCCAGATTGATAACATGGTGTTGCATTGGAATGCAAAAGGCCAAGACAAAGGCAAGCATAAGAAATTTGAATCACTGTGAATAGGCCCTTTAGTTGTTTGTGATGTCATTGGAAAGGATTCATACTTCTTGCAAAGAATGAATGGCGAAGTACAGGAATTTCCAGTGCATGGACAATTCCTGAAATATTACTTCTCTTGATTTGTTTTAGTCTATGCACAATAGTTGTAGGCTGTATATATTTCCTTTCAGTTGAATATTTTCTTTGAACAAGGAGCCCCTGTTTTGAATTTAGGTGAAGTCATTTGTTTCGGAGTGGTCTGCATCCTAGAGTTTTGCTAAATTCTTGTGTTGGTCTTGTGTCCAACCATCCCCAGTCAGAGCCACTATTGGGACCTATAAAAATTTGATGAATTTGGGAGGCCCATTTCTAATTTTTGCATCTGCTATCACAGGACTACCTAATGCGCCAGATCGATAAGGATTTATTTCAAGGAAGGACAAAACAAAACCTAGTTTTCATCCTCCCCTCGTGTGAAATTTCCAAGTAAATGCAATCAGTTGGTGTATTGCAAGTGCCCTTGCGTGGTTCTTGAAGAGGCTCAAAAACCTTCAGGAAAAAACAAATGGTAGGAAGTCACATGACAGAGAAAAGGACCCAGAGGGTTTTCAAGCATAGAGCCAGGCATAAACCATTTATCCCATATTGGTGGTAGGGAGGAGTGTTTTAGTATTTAAATACAAAGCCGCACATATCCTTAGTGTCAATGCTTTCAGGCTTTTGGAAAGTGGTTAATCAAGTAGGTGGTGGGTCCCCTGCATATGCGTGCATCTCAGAGCATCCTAATTTTGTAGTAGAAGGGGTGAACAGAAAACACCAATTTGAGACCTCACAACTTAAACCCAGTCTCTGACTCGCTAGCATAAAATGCTAACACCCAAAAGACTAGAGACCTCACGAGCGAGTCGATCTATAGATGATCCAATGGTGGTCTCTAGGTCACAATGAGAAACTGCTAGTTGGCATATTCCTCACGACCCCACGACAAAAAAGAGCTCCATTCCAACGATGAACCATGGCCGATAGTTAATGCAAGTGGTTAAGGCAAATGGTTTATTTTGGTGGTTAGTAGAGGCCATACTAAGGTGTTAGAGTAGTGATCTCAGAATGATTACCCTTGCGATAGGTGGCACCCAGTTGTGAACTCTGGAGCCAATCAAAGGGTTCTATGTGGTGACAACATGGTGTAAGAGAGAGCCACTCACAAAGAGATAAGGATCAAACAGGTTGAGAAAGATCCAATGGTCAACCGAGTTGATCAAACTGTGGTTGCCATATCGTGATCGAAAGATGTGCGATGATTATTTGCAGCGACTTGGTGACCGAGTGTTGGGGCCCGCTAAGTGAGCAGATGAAGGTTGATCAGACAGTCATGATTTCATTTCGGCTGTGAGTCCAAGCCGTGTTGAGGTGGTAGGATTGGGACCCTGGAGCCAATCAGGGGATGCCATGTGTCAGGCCCATCAAAAGATAAAGTGATAGAGGGGCTAAGGGTTGAGAAAATCAACAAAGATCAACGGTGATATGAAGGGGATCAATGGTTGTCGCCAAGTTGCAACAAAAAGTTGCTCAATGGCTAGTAGATGTGACTTGGCGACTAAAGGAAAAATGCTCAGGGAGAAGGCCTCCTAATCTATTGGTGCCAATGAATTTTAAATATTCAAAAGAAATATCAGTAGAGCTATGCAAGCTGCATATGATAATGCTTCAAGATGATAATGGGTTGGTGAGAGGTACCCAAAAAATCTACAGGGAGATATGTGAAGAACATAATGTTGCACCGCTTTGTGATAAGAACTCATCAATGCTCTAGTACAAGATGATCCACCTACATTATGAAGCTACTAGTTGTTGCAACCAATTTTGGGTAATAGGAGCCTTCCCTTTTGACCATTTTCCAAATGAATGACTAGTGAATTAATGAAGCATGAATCCCAGAAGGAATATTAGATTTCTTCCTCAATTGCAGTGGAAGTTTTGCATTAAATGACTATTAGGGTAAGGTTTTTCTTCTAGGTGGTCTGAAGCTTGTTACATCTTGATTTCTATAAAAGGATACCAAGGCTACCAAGAAAAGGGGACACAATTTTTGTAGTTAAACTCTGGTAAAATTAATATAGGCCTTTGTCTTAGCAATTTCTGAGTTAAATATGAAGTACTTGTAACCTTCTGATAGAGGAATGAAATATACAATCCAAAGAATTTAAACTTAGACTTATATTGTCTCTGTGTCATTGTACTGTTGTTTATTCCATTTAAGTAATCAAGAATCACTTATATGAATGATTTGCTAGGCATCTAATGATGTTGTTTTTAGTCTTTTTCTCAAGGAGGAAAATAAATATACTTGAAACAAAATCATTGATATCAGTACTTCTGGTGTGGATTGGATGATGATGTCTAAAGCAGATTTGGACTCTATATATGTCAGGCATATTCAGAGTTGATAGATCAAGAACTTTGTGATGTGTGTATTAGTTTCTCTTGTTAGGTTGCAGTCTATTATAGATAACTCTGTTTCCTAGATAAGGCATGGTTTATTTGTTGAGTATTTGGGTGCATTTTGTGATCCTATTCAAAAGACAAAATCAACTTTCCATTTATGTTTTAGATGTACTAGTCAGTAAGGAAAATTTGCAGGAATTTACGCTGGTTTTCTGCAAACTATTTAATATTTTTGTGAGAAAATAGTCTTAAAGGGTTCACCTGCCCAAGCTTTTATAAGCCTAAAGTGTAGGAGGTTTCCTAAGTATGGAATCTCATATTGTTGTCTTTATTTCAAACTTTTGTTGTTCTCTTCCATTGCAGCACATAGGCAGTAGTTTTCACTTTTAAAGAGAAGAAATAGAAGTTTTGAAAATGGAGAACAATAGATAGCATTAATCATGTTAAAGCTTACTCGATTAAAGGATTTAACTGTTGTAATTGTTAGAGAATAACATGGGGTTTTTGATCTGGTAAATAGAACTACTCTTCTTGATTAGATCCTTTTCATGCTCCTATCTGCCTTCACACATACTATAGATACTCCTTCTGGTTTGGCAATCAATCACAGTAACACTTAACCAAATTGCCAACACTACAACAAAACAACACATCAACCTTAAAAGAAAAACATTAGGTCGGTAACACATCACAAACCTAAGATCTCATAGAGATTACAAACAAATCGGTACAAGTATGAACATTAGATTACATAGCAATCATTGCACATTGTACAAGACAACTTTGACCGCTTCTTGATCACCGCTTCATCGATTCCTATAACTCATCACACAGTTTCCTCTTCATGTTATACATGCACTCATTCCCAAGATAAAATAGTTATCTCTACGCACCAAAAACCACTTGAAACTTATTACATACAACATGCATATGTGGAATAATCAATACAATCGATTCACCAAGCTCCATCGGTTAGGGTTTAGCACATCAATAGGTAGGGTTACCAGTTGATCTCACTGCTTCTAAAGTAATACCAGTTTCCTTCACTTTCTCAACTATCGATTGCATAAAAACATCATTACGAGATAGAATTGACATCAATGACTACACAATAGTTCATTAATGCAATCTTCAATCAAATGCCAACAATCTCCCCCTTTGGTATTCATGAAAATAAGAAATATTAATACCCTTGATTGAGATGAGTGAGAGTAATACACATACACATGTATAGGAATCTTGGTTTACATTTTACCATGTACTCTCCTTCATCTAAGTCTTCCATGTCTTCAGCTAGTAACTGACTACAGTTCTACTCTCTATCAATCACACAATTCTTCTCCCCCTTTGACAACAATGCCAAAGTTAAAGTAAAACATGCAGTGTCACACTTCACTATTCTGCAACAACGATCTATAGCTTGCTTTCCCCCTGTGCAGTAGATCCACTCTACACCAATCCTGCTTCAAGATTCTTCAATTTTCTTAGGGACTGATGTCTTTCACATCTGCTCAATTAACCTCATGTAGGGGCACAACCCCTAGCTGACCTCTAAGATACTCAAAAGTAGTCCTAGGTAGAGGTTTATTAAATATATCCACTAGCTTCTCCTTAGTAGATACATGCTCCAATAACACATCTTTACTCTGCACTTTCTCCCTGAAGAAATGATATTTCAACTCAATATGCTTGGTTCTAGCATGCAACATCGGGTTCTTTGAAATATTTATTGCACTGGTGTTATCGCATAAAATCTTTAGCGGCTCTGTGATCTTCAACTTGAATCCTTCCAGAACGTGTTTCATCTAGATTGCCTAGGTACAATTCATATACGATGAAAAATATTCAATTTCAATAGTATATTGTGATATACAGGTGTAGACGTATAAAAATGACCATATTCCTAAATGAATATTCAATATTCATTTTATTCTCATTCCTCTATTTAGTTAAATCTAATTTAATTAAATCATCCACATTCTTCTATTTAACTAAATAAATTATTCAATTTATTTAGTTAAATTCACTTAAGCCCTTTGTGGCATTTAATTAAATAAATCATTTTACTTAATTAAATCCCTTCTCCCTACTTTTTAATTAAATTTACATTTAATTAAATAGTTCACCCCATTTAAATAAATCTAATTTATTTAAATTCCCAACTTGCAACCAAATTGAAATAAAGCAATTTATTTTAATTAAATCCTATTATGCCTCATCCACTTGCATTTTCCTACATCTCCCACTTGCATCCTAACCCTATTCCTAATTTCTTCTAGAATTCATCTAATCCTAATCAATTAACCCAAACCCATTCATTATCCCTTTTCCCTAAATTTGAGGAGGTCACTTCTCAAATTTGGAGTAAAGTCTTCAAAAGGCATTAAAGCTTTTATGCCTTCAACAAGCTAACTTGTTGAATACCCCTGAAATTTGGAAGGACTCTAACAAATTTGTCCCCAAAGTCTTCAGACCATTAATGGTTAACTAACCCTTAGTGGCATGGTTAGAGAATTTTTGACTAACTTAACCCTTATCTAACCCAGTGGTGTAGGAGCACCTAGTTGGGTAAAACTCTCCTTTTTGAGTATTTTATGCCTTCATGTTTGTAATGTCTTTTGTTAAGTTTATATTGTTGTTTTAGGTTGTTTTGTGTCTTGTCTAGTGGTTTTGATCTCACTTTGGGCTCAAGAGGTCAAGTTTTGCCTTTCAGGCTTTGAGTTGACAATTTTGGCAAAAATATGTAAATTTGCCTAAAAGGTCTCCAAATGCTTTCCAAAGAATTGAAACATGTTTACTAAGTGGTTTTAAGCATGTATTAGGTGTTTAGAAAAGTTGATGAGGTTAGGTTGTCAAAAATTTCTTTTGAAGCAAGAAATATTGTCATTTGGGCTTGCAAAAAGTTGTCAAAGTTGTCATTTTTGGGTTTTCTAGAAAAATGTAGTTGTGGAAGCCTCACATCCATACAAGGCTTGGTAACTAATTAGAAATAATATAAAAAGGCCTCCCTTTTCCTTAAGAAAGGTTGGTGATTGTATGAACAAGAGAATCCTAATAGAAATCATGAAATTTTGGCTTTTCTCACTGTTTTTTCTTCCTTGGAGTAACAGTATGTACTGTAGAAATCTTTGTCCATACCATACCTATTGGGAAGTGTAAATATTGGTTTCCTAATTCTATTAAATTGATTATTGCACTGGTTTTCTTTTTGCAAGTTGGAGAAATAAAAAAATCTTTCATTATGTGTGCTCACTGCCCTGTCAAGGGTTTGAGGTTTCAAAATGCCACCACTTGACTAATCCAGGTCTGGGATCCCACAAAATGGATTGGGCCAAGTTGGTTTATGCATGTACATTGTGTATATATTTCTTTTTGAGTCAGAGCTATGGTTGGAGGACAAATTTGAGTGAAAATTAGACAAGTTTTGGAACTTGACTAATATCCTTCTTGAAAACTCAAATTCTTGTAATCAAATGCATTGGAGTGCTAAAGATGACAAGAAAGGAGTCTGAGAAGTGTTACAAGTTATCTTGGTTGAATTTCAATAGTTGACAAGTTTGTAATTTACAATTTTTACCAATCCTTGTATTTAGCAGCAAGTTCACTATTTTGAGATTTGTGTTTGTCAAAATGCTCAAGGAATGCTTCAAAAGCATTATCCAAGCCTTAAAACTGTGAAGGAAATGTAATAGGAAGATTCATTAGTGTTTTGCATACCTCATGGAGGTATATTTCCAGTTCAAACTCCTTGTTATGCAAGTCCAAAGATGTAGCAGCAGTTGACTGGTAAAAGGGCAGTGTTTTAATAGTGACAATGGCATTTCACCTCTTTTCTCAGATGTTTGCCAAGTGTTTGGTATAATGTTTGTATGGCAAAGGTAGGGGACACATATTGAAGACATGAAAGAGGTCCTATGAAGATATATGCACTTGTAGTGGTGAACAAGGATGCAAACATAGTGGTTATACTCGAAAACCTTCCAACACCCTACTTTTAAGCCCAAATTTGTGGACAGTCACTAAACCTGGTTGATGGAGCCTAAGACCAAAAATATCCTTGAGCCTATACCTCTAAATTAGCATCCAAGACAAATTTGTGGGAGGATTTGGCCATCATTGGGAAAGGTGAGCAAAACTAGGCCAATTAGGCCTCCACGGGCTAGTAGCCCTTTTGATTGTTTTGTCAAGAAGCATGATACCGATTGCAAGGAGGAATTTGGGACTTATGAAACTTTGTGAGATCACTCTAAAATAGTGAAACAAGTGACATTTGAGACCTTTGGACAGTGTGTAGTCTCATTTGGGGGTTTTGACCTTTGGTTGGTGAGTTGAGTAAGCTAAGGGCTATAAGCCTTAAACTAAGTTGGTTGTCAAATTTTGAGTAAAACCTTGTTGCCTCTACATGACCATGTTGGAATTGCCTAATGCACACTAATAAAAATAAGTTGAATGCCAAGAGAACCAAGGATTAGGAAATGTGTAGATGGGTGAAGTGAGAAATTGGAGTAAGTTTGAGCAAGGGTGTGAGCTTTCACCAAAAAGGGAGGTCGATGGTGAAGTCTTGTAGGGAGGTTTGACCATTGTAACTAAACTTGACATTTGCAAACATAAGGAGTAGACACAAACAATACTTTTGTTTCCTATTGTAGCTTCTTGACCAAAATTGGCTTTTTGAGCACTTACCTAGCAATCTCCCTATCATAGTGGTATCAGAGCCAACAAAAGATTCAAGAGAAAAGGATCATTAGGAAAACATGGTGACTAATGCTAAGTTAGCCAAGAAGGTTGAAGACCAAGAAGAGGAAAATAGGGCACTCAAAGAAAGATTGGATCAACTAGCAATGAAACTAGCTGAAGTAGAAGTCAAAACTGAAGAAGTCCATGATAAGGTTGGAGATCAGGGTAAAATGGTGGCCATAGAAGATGAGGTTCCCATACCTGACCCTATTATTGAGCAGGAACCATCCTTGAAAGCCTTGAGAGCTATGAGTGTTAAAACCTTAGAGGGAGTGGCTCTTTTCAGTGGGAAGATGGATCCAGATGCTCTTATAGAGTGGATTGAAGGTCTAGAAAACCATTTTGAATGTGATGGAATAACTAAAGCACAAAAGGTTAAGGTAGAAAAATCAAGGTTGAGAGAGGCAACCTTAACTTGGTGGAAGTTCATCCAGCAAGAAAGGGTGAAAGAAGGTAAGCAACCAATAGCCACTTGGAAAGCAATGGTAGCTAAAATAAAAGAAACCTACCTTCTTGAAGACTATGAAATATAACTTCACAAGAAAAGACAAAATTTGAGACAAAAAGACCTAGATGTCAGTAGCTACACTGAGGAGTTTCAAAAAATTTGCATGAGATATAGAGTAGTAGAGGATGAGAGAATAAAAGTGGCAAGGTACTTGAATGGGTTGAGGTGGAACATCCAGGAAGAGATGAGCTTGTTATGCCCACAAACAGTACACAAGTGTTATCAACTAGCACTTAAGGTGGAAGAGAAAAGTAGGAGAAAGCAAGAACAAAATAACAGAGGAAGAAGTAGGGGAAGAGATGCTAGAGGCCATAGAGGTAGTTTTGGGGGAAGGAGCATAGATCAATGATCCCAGGGAGAGTCTAAACTTATAGAGCAAAGTGGGGATTCTCAAAGCAAACCCAACTATAGGATTAGGGGATCAAGCAACTCAAGTAGGGGTAGATCTAATGGACCAGGGAGAGGGTCCTACTTCTCAAACATGAAGTGTTATAACTGTCAAAAGTTGGGCCACCCTGCCTATAGATGCCTAGAGAAGCCTAGTTCATCATATGGTGGTGAGAAGAGGGTAAATTATGTTCAGGAAGATGGAGGTAATACCAAAACTTCAGCATTAAACCTAGCTTCAGAAGATGGTGAGAGTTTAATGATCAAGAGAGTATTAATTAAGAAGCCACACAATAAAGAGGTCTCACAGAGAAGAGCATTGTTCAGGATTAAGTGTAAAATCATGGGAAAGGTGTGTAAGGTTATCATATACTCAGGGTCCACAGATAACATCATATCAGAGGAAGCAGTAAGTAAATTGAAACTACCTAGGATACAATAGGAGCCATACAAGGTCACATGGTTAAATAAGGGACAACATGTGTTAGTAAATGAGAAAGACTAGGTAGATTTCCACATAGGTGGATATATGGATAGGATCCTATGTGACATCCTTCCTATGGATGTTTACCACCTACTATTGGGTAGACCATGGCAGTTTGATAGAAAAGCACAACATGATGGGGAAAGAAACTCCTACTCATTTCAGAAAGATGGAGTAACCTATCAGATTCAATCCCTCAATGAAGAAGGAGAGGGCAGCAACAAAGTGCCTAACATCTTGTTAGTGAATGACAAAGAATTCATAAAAACACTAGAAGTAGGTGAATGAGTGGGATTTGCACTCATAGTGAAACCCAAGGAAGAAAAGGTAGAAAAAAAAGTTAAGATACCATATGAGGTGCAGAAAATCCTTGATAACTTTAAAGAAATAATTAGTGATAGTACACCTGCAACCTTACCACCTCCTAGAGCCATTAACCATCAGATTGATTTCATACTTGTAGCCTCTTTACCCAATAAGGCAGCCTATAAGATGACCCCTGAACAAAATGAAGAGGGAGAAAGACAAATACAAGAACTCTTAGACCAAGGGCTGATTATGAAGAGCATTAGTCCTTGTGCAGTACCTATAGTGTTGGCACCTAAGAAGGGTGGAACATGGAGATTTTGCATAGATTCCAGAGCCATAAACAAGGTCACCATCAGATACAGATTTCCCATACCCAGGATAGAGGATTTGATGGATTGTTTGGGGGCTGCACAGTATTTCAATAAGATTGACTTGAAGAGTGGTTACCATCAGATAAGAATCAAAGAGGGTGATGAATGGAAGACAACTTTCAAAATGAATGAGGGTCTCTATGAGTGGCCTGTCATGCCATTTGGAGTCTCTAATGCTCCCAGTACATTCATGAGACTCATGAATGAAGTTTTACATGATTTCATTGGCAAGTTTGTTGTTGTGTATTTATATTATATTCTTATCTTCAGTAAAACTAAGGAAGAGCATCTAAAGCATTTATCTATTGTTTTGAGAAAGTTATTTGATGAACAACTAACCATTAATCTAGAAAAATGTGATTTTATGAAGCAAGAATTGGTCTATCTTGGTTTTGTTGTATTAGGAGGAAATCTAAAAATGGATCAATCTAAAGTTGCAGCAATATCCAATTGGCCAACTCCTAAGATTGCCAGTGATGTCAAAAGTTTCCATGGTTTAGCACAATTTTACAGAAAATTCATTAGGGGATTCAGTGAGATTTGTGCCCCTATGCTAGACACCATCAAAGGGGGTGTAAAGGTAAAGTTTTAGTGGACAAATGCAGCCAATAAGGGGTTTTAATTGTTGAAAACTAAAGTAGCTACTCAACCAGTGCTCATTTTACCTAGTTTTGATAAGCTTTTTACTATTGAATGTGATCCTAGCAATATTGTTGTTGGAGTTGTTTTAAGTCAGGACAATAGACCAGTTGCATTCTTTAGTGAGAAGTTGAATGATGCCAAGAAAAAGTACTCTTCCTATGATTTAGAACTCTATGCATTAGTAAAGGCACTTAGGAAATGGAGACACTGTCTTCTTCATAAAGAGTTTGTTGTATACACAGATAATCAAGCACTAAGTTTCTTGAACTCATAGGATAAACTAAATCATAGGTATGTTAAATGGGTAGAGTACTTGCAAGCTTACACTTTTACTCTTAAGCATAAGAAGGGTCAATTGAATAAAGTAGCAGATGCTTTGAGTAGAAGGTTGTTAAATTTTCATGAGATTCAAGTACAGAGCATTGGTATTGATAGTTTTAAAGATATGTATCCTACTGATGATGATTTTGTTGAAGCTTATAAAGTTTGTCAAGATTTTAAGAATAATTTCCATGGTGCATATGTTGATTTCACTTTGCAGGATGGTTTTTTGTTCAGGGGTGGATAGTTGTGTGTTCCAAAAGGTTCTATGAGAGAGAACCTCATTCAGGAGAAGCACAATGGGTGCTTAAGTGGACATTTCAGTCTCAACAAGACATTAGAGTTGGTTCAAAGGTTCTATTATTGGCCTAAGATGTAGAGAGACATCAGGAGGTATGTTGAGCAGTGTTTGGTATGTCAAAAAGAAAAAGGTAATTCCTCCAATGCTAGTTTATATCAGCCTCTTCCCATTCCACATAGGCCTTGGGATTGCATTAGTATGGATTTTGTGGTAGGATTACCTAGAACTCAAGCAGGATTTGATAGCATCTTTGTAGTAGTTGACAGATTTAGCAAAATGGATCATTTTATTCCTTGTAAGACAACACATGATGCAAGTCATATTGCTTACTTATTTTTCAAAGAAGTTGTTAGAATACATGGTTTGCCTACTAGCATTGTTTCAGATAGGGATGTTAATTTTCTTGGTCATTTCTGGAAAACATTGTGGAAGAGATTAGGTATTAATCTCTCTTTTGGTTCATCTTATCATCCACAAACTACTAACCAAACCAAAGTTGTGAACGGTCTCTTAGAAACATGCTTAGGTGCTTGACAAAGGAATATGGGTAGAGTTGGGATCAACTCATTCATCAAGTAGAATATGCCTACAATGATAGTGTCAACATGTCTATAGGTAAAATCCCTTTTGAAGTTGTTTATGGTATGCATCCAAGGGGTATAATGGAGTTGAGAGATATCACTAACTTGCAGCATAAGAGTGGAATAGCAGATGACATGGCACAATCCATGAAGGAGGTTCATGAGAAAGTGAGAAAAGCTCTCCAAGATATGTAAAGTTCTAATGCCAATAGCTAACAAGATGAGAGGGGGGGGGTGAATCATACAAACTTAATCTTCCATAAACTCAATAGATTCAACCTCGGTAACTTATACTTCAACAATATAACCAAAAACTACCAAACATGCAAACTCATAAAGACATAATCATCATAACACATATAACACTAGATTTAACGTGGAAACCCAAATAGGGAAAAACCACTGTGGGATTTCAGACCCACTAAGAAATATACTCTTCTAAAGTATGCTCGGTTAAAAGCAAATCCTGTTAAAGATTACAAACACATTGCTAGATGTGACCCAGTTAAGGGATTTCCCTTAGATCTGTTAGGATCTTCACTTTGTTTTGATTAAGTAAAAGCAAGTATTTGAAAGGTACCCAAACCTTTTACAAGACAGGAAAATAGAAATGCTAAAAAAAGTGTCTGATCACTTCAAAAAGACAAAATGTGTTGAAATGTGGCGACTGATCAGAAAAGTACTATACACTCAGCATGTATCCTCGCCAGGGTCTGGGGCCAGGCTGGGCCTCAGGTAGGGGTTTGGGGGTGGCAGCCCCCAAGAAAAGTAGGGGTTCAGGGGCGGGAGGCCCTGAGAAAAAAAAAATTTGGGTATTTTTTTGATGAAAACTGACATTGTAATAAAACCCTAAAAAGGCCGACTTTGTTTTTGCCCTAAAAATGCATGTTATAAGTGGTTGGGATGCTTAAGGCATTGTAAGGGTTGATGTACTATTTTTGTTGGATAATAAGAAAGATTGGATGACTGTGTATGGTGGACATAACCCATTCTGGGTGAACCACGTTAAATCTCTATGTTATCTATGTCCTATTTTATTTCTTTATCTTTTGTATTTAAATATGCATATAATTGTTAGTTCATATTTCCTTCGGATCTGCTTGAAACCCTAACAATTGGTATCAGAGTGAGGTATTCTATAAATTGGAAAGACTCTTAGATTTGAGTGGGAGAAATAGAGGATTCCAAATTCAAGGTTGAAAAGTTTAACGACTAGAATTATCAGTTATGGAAAATGCAGATGGAGGATTACCTGTATCAAAAGGATTTGTGGCGGCCATTGGAAGGAAATGCAAAGAAACCAACCACAATGTCCGATGAAGAGTGGGACATTTTAGGTAGAAAGGCACTGGGATCCATTTGATTGTGTCTTGTGCCATCTGTAGCATTCAATATAACAGAAGTAAAAACGGCTGTAGATTTGATGGCAACAATGGCTAAGTTATATGAGAAACCCTCGGCTTCAAATTAGGTATTTCTTATGAAGTCTTTGTTTAATTTGAAAATGAGTGAGGGAGGATCTATAGCAGAGCACTTAAATGAATTTAATATAATTACCAGTCAATTGTCTTCGGTAAAAATTACCTTTGCAGAAGAGGTTAGGGCTCTCTTGATTTTATGTTCTTTGCCAGAAAGCTAGAATAGCTTGGTTATGGCTATAAGTAACTTTGTCTCTGGTAAAAATACTTTGGTATTTGATGATATTGTTGGTGTTATCCTAAGCAAGGAAATGCGAAGGAAAAGCACAGGTGAGACTCCAACATCAACGGGTAGTGTTTTGAATGTGGAGAACAGAGGAAGATCAAAGGAAAGAGGAAAAGGCTCTAGGAATGAGAAGTCATGAGGGAAGTCAAAGAAAGGACACTCTCAATCTAGAGGAAAGAAAGATTGCTGGTACTATGGAAAGCCTGGTCATCTAAAGAAAGACTGTTGGTCTTGAAAAAACAAAGAAGGAGTCAAAAATGAAAATGACAGTAAGGAAGCTAACATTGCAAGTAATACTTTACAAGATGCTTTAATCTTATGTTTGGATAATGTTAATGATTCCTAGGTAATAGATTCTGGGGCTTCATTTCATGCTACACCCCATAGAAAATATTTTCTAGATTATGTTCAAGGTGATTTTGGATAGGTATATTTGGGTGATGATGAGCCCAGTCAAATTGTTGGAAAAGGAAAGATAAAGATCAAGTTGCAGAATGGTAATGACTGGTTTCTACAGGAGGTAAGACATGTTCCTAATTTAAGAAGAAATTTAATTTCTGCGGGGCAACTAGGTAGTGAAGGCTACATAGTTACTTTCTCAGACAGTATGTGGAAGGTCACTAAAGGATCATTAGTAGTAGCTAAAGGTGCGAAGATAGGCACATTATATCTATGTACTGGTAACACTTACTCTACCTTAGTTGCTATAGATAAAGTTACTACAGGGACAACAACAATAGATGTTGCAAGAATAGATTCGATAATGTGGCACCATAGGCTTGGGCACATGAGTGAGAATAGGCCCTTGTAAAATCTTGGCTAAGTATGGGTCTAATGCTTACAAAGTTGATTTGCCTACTGATGTTTCTTTGTCTCCCATTTTTAATGTTGCAGATTTGATATCTTTCAAAGGGAAGCCACCTAAGGATATTCAAATAGTTTTAGATGTTGCACAATCCCTTTCTGATCCCTCTCTCCCTTCTCTTTCTATTCCCCAAGCAGAACATGTTCTAGACTCCAGGATTCTCAAGAAGACAAGACATCACACCTATATGGAGCACCTAGTCAAATCGAAGGATAAGCCTACCTCAGAGGCCACATGGATACCTGAAACTAAATTTTATAAGTTTGGCATCCCTTCTTCTTTGCTTTCTCAAGGAGTCACATGACTTCTTTGCTTTTGGGGGAGTATGGTGCAGGAGCACCTAGTTGGGTAAAACTCTCCTTTTTGAGTATTTTATGCCTTCATATTTGTAATGTCTTTTGTTAAGTTTATATTGTTTTTTTAGGTTGTTTTGTGTCTTTTCCAGTGGTTTTGATCTCACTTTGGGCTCAAGAGGTCAAGTTTTGCCTTTTTGGCTTTGAGTTGACAATTTTGGCAAAAATGTGTAAAATTGCCTAAAAGGTCTTCAAATGCTTTCCAAAGCATTGAAACATGCTTACTAAGTGGTTTTAAGAATGTCTTGGGAATTTAGACAATTTGATGAGGTTTGGTTGTCAAAAATGTCTTTTGCAGCAAGAAATGTTGTCATTTGGGGCTTGCAAAAAGTTGTCAAAGTTGTCATTTTTGGGTTTTTCCAGAAAAATGCAGTTGTGGAAGCCTCATGTCCATACACGGCTTGGTAAATAATTGGAAATAATATAAAAATTCCTCCATTTTCCTTAAGAATGGTTGGTGATTGTATGAACAAGAGAATCCTAATAGAAATCATGAAATTTTGGCTTTTCTCACTATTTTTTCCTTCCTTGGAGTAACAGTCCATACTATAGCACTCTTTGTCTATACTCTACCTTTTGGGAAGTGTACATATTGGTTTACTAATTATATTAAATTTATTATTGCACTGGTTTTCTTTTTGCAAGTTGGAGAAATAAAAAAATCTTCCATTCTATGTGCTCACTGCCTTGTTAAGGGTTTGAGGTTTCAAAATGCCACCAGTTGACTAATCTAGGTCTGGGATCCCACAAAATGGATTGGGTCAAGTTAGTTTATGTTGGCATTACAATAAGTTTTTTGGTATGATGATATTGAGAAGGTTGTTGGAGATTTATGATATAATTGATAAAGGATGATTACTGTCTTAATGATATTATTTTGTCATTGATGTCAAGCAAATGATTTTCTGATTCAGTATGATGTTGTCATATCTTACAGAGTATGTTTTGATGAGTTTAAAGATGTCGGTAAGTGACACAAAAAGAATGTGAAAATGAAGGGGAGTAATAAGTTATTCAATGGGCAACTATTATCGAGTTGGACAGTGATGAGATTATGATATTTTGATTGTTTTGATATCCTATATATGTGTATTCGAAGACTGAATAAGAAGGAGAAAAGATTTCATGCAACAAAATGAGTAAAGGTTTGATATTGTTCTATTTTACCAAGCAAGGAGCTAGTCGATAAACACCAAGGTTATCAGTGTCAGTTAAAGAAGAAAGAAGTTACCAAGTGTCGTCAGCAAGCAAAGCTACCGAGACAGTAATTGAGACGAATATAGAATGTCTACCAAGTAAAGTTTAGAATTAACCGAGCGTCAACCAAGTAGTAACAGAATGCATTGGATGAATAAATACATTATTAAATGAAGGATGCCAGTGAGCTGGAGATTTATAGAAGATTGGAATGTCATGCAAGATGTTTGTTAAGAATCAACGACAATGAAAATTCAAGAGTTAGATCTACAGCACAGATTGAACGGTCATAACCGAGCACAAGTACCAAGGAAGGAATACAAGTTTCAAGGCAAGATAAAACATTTTTTAGTTCGAAGGATTCAATGAATTGTTGGCATTATGTGAACCGGTATGAGGACATGATGACATTGTATGTTGTCATTGATGTCAATATGTTGAAGAGGAGAAAAACCGATATATGTGAGAATTGGTATAACACTGTGAACCGACATTTGTACCAAAGTGAAGTGGTATGTTGGTTTAAGGTGAACCGGCATGTGATCATGGGAACCGGCACATGGAAGCTTTGTATGACTACAAGCTGGTAGTCTCAACTTCAGGGTTTTCGGTTGAAGTGCTTCAAGCCTGTGTGGCTCAACTAGTGACTTTGTGTGATGAGTTAGCATTGTAACGAAGAACAAATCATGTTGCCACGTCAGCCTTGTGCACGTGAAGGATCTTGCATGAAGGAGATTGTTCTCATCTAACACGAGAATGTGTGAAGTCTACAAATGGTGATAATGCGTGATGGGTTATTAGCCACCATGAAATCAGTAGAAAACAAATGATGGAGAACGTCTTGAGATTGGTTCAACACTATTGCATTTAATGCAATGTGCTCAACGGTCAGGATTGAACCATTTGAATTGCTTAACTTAACAAGTTTAGGGTTTAGGGTTTATGCTACTGACCTATCTGTTACCTATAAGGTCGATGTTGTGTTTCTTTCTAAAGTTGTTGGCAAAATTTGAGTGTGTGTATCCAAGTGAAAAGATACCTGATTCTTGCCAGACCAGAGGAGAGAAGTGATACCTACAGAGTGTAAATGCAGAAGGTGAAGAGGAGATAAAGCATATCTGCATTGGCATTGAGTGCTGTTACCAGATCATTGTGATACTTGTTGATCTCTAACCACTTCAACAGTTGGGAAATCCCTTAACAAGGTAGCTTTAACCGGCTTTCTGTAAATCCTTTAACAGGGTGACTCAAAACCATTAAGTTCTTGAAATCCTCTAAAAAGGTAACCTTTAACAGGGTATTCTAGCCATCCCTTAACCGGGTGATCCCTAATAGGATCGGTTCCTAACAGAACCTATTGTATCAGTCTTTAATCGGACAAGGCTCCTAACAGAGCGGACTTCTAAAGAGTTCAAAAACAACTTGTGGGTATTCATCCCCACCGCGGTTTTTCCCAGTTGGGTTTCCATGTGAAAAATATGTGTGTCATATGTGATGTATTTTTCATGTGATGCTATGTTGTTTTCTATCAGGTGGTGAATCATGTTGATCTAGCTATTTATATATATATCTTTGATGATAGATTACCTGCTCATGCACTAGGGTGAAATGGAAATGAAGTATTAGATTGTATGAGAAGATAAGTGTCAACCGGTTTATGCTTATCTCAATTATTTTGGTTTTGTCAGTTGTACTCTATTTAAGACCAGAGTTACTGTCTGTCTATCTATGCACAGTGTCTATTGACAAACCGGTTTAGGATTGTGTTTTTGCCTGCACTGATTCACCCCTCCCCCAACCTCTTAGTACTAGTTTGGTACTATCCGTTCATCATTGAGTTATCATGAACCTAGTCAAGTTTGAAGATCTGATGGCTAAGATTAATCATGGGAAATGTGATTAAGGAGATTAAGCGGTTAGGAATTGCTTATAAATAAAGAAAAGTTGATGAACAATGTATGTGGGAAAATAGAAGAGTAGTGATACTGTAGAGGTGATTACCGAGTACAGAAGATTGAAGATTTGATTGAAGAACAGATTGAGAAGCCCAACAAGGAGGAAGATAAGTCTTATGACAAGATTATTTTGAGCACATAGAGTCTGCTTTAATATTTCAGATGTGAAGTTGCAGATATATTTTATTACTGTTATTTATTTTTGTAAGTGACAGGAAATCTCTTAATCAAGTGGACCTAACAATATTATTTGTAAATCCTCTAGCAAGGTAACATTTTGAATGAGTGTTTGAAATCCTTTGACAAGGTCACTTCTAACAAAGTGCAAGATTCTAATAAATCTAAGGAAAATCCCTTGACTGGGTCACATCTAGCAATGTGTTTATGTAATCAATAACCGGATTGGCTTTTAACCGAGCATACTCTAGAAGAGTATATTTTCTTTGTGGGTCCAAAATCCCATAGTGGTTTTTCCCTATTTGGGTTTCCACGTTAAATCTGGTGTTTAATGTGTTTTGATGTTTCAAGTTTATCAGTATATGAGTTTGAATGATTTACAATCATAGTTGCATATCAAGTAAGTTCTATCGAGGTTGAATTTGAAGAATATTTTGAATTGTAAGTTTATCTGATTCACCCCCCCGACTCTCATCTAACTAACAATTGGTATCAGAGCTAGAACTCCGAAAGAAAATTTTAAAGGAACTTGAGGCTAGATCCAAAGATGTATAAAAGGGATGAACCAAAGTTAAACAAGTTAAGTTTCTCCACATGGCAGAAAAGGATGAAGCTGCACTTATCAGGAATTGGAGAATATGCAACATATTATCTAGAGAATGATTACACTGCACCTAGCACCTACCCGATGACAATGGAAGAGATAAAGGAAAAGCAAGAACATATTCAAGCAATGATTGAAATAACATCAGCATTGACCGACTTGGAGTTTAATGATCTAGAAGGTTGTAATGATGCCAAAGCTATGTGTAATAAGCTTATATCTATGTATGGTGGTGATGAAAATCTTCAAAGAGAAAAAGTAGAAAGTCTAAGAGGACAACTTGAATCCATGAGAATGAATGAAGGTGAGAACATAATCCAATAGAGTACAAGGTTAAAGGAAACTGTCAATCAAATCAAAGGAGAAGGAGGAACTATTGAAGAAAAGGATGTAACAAGTAAGTTGCTGAGAACACTTCTACCTTCTTATGACATTCAAGTCTCTGCAATTAATGAATTAAGGTTTGTACCAAACATGCCAGTCTCTTTGGATGCTACTATTGGTAAGCTACATGCTTTTGAGTTAAGTAATTTTGATAACAGTGGGTCTTCGGTACACAAAGTTGAATATGTATTTAGTTCTTTTCATCTTGATGAATCTAATGATTACCATGATAGAATGTATAAGTATGCTGAAAGAAATCATAGTGGAGCAAGTGAGAGATTTCACAAAAGCATGGAAGAAGTACACAAACTATATGAGGAAATTAGAAAGCAAGAAGAGTTTGAAGCATTATTGGCCAGAAGGTTACCGAGAGGCAAAGGTAAGTATAAAGGAAAGTTACCATTGAAATGTTTTAACTGTGATAAAATTGGACATATGGCTTCTAACTGTCCTGACAAAGAATCTAGTGAAAAGAGAGAATACCGAGATGACAGATAGAAAGACAACTAATATAGAAGGCACCGAGACTTCAGAAGGAGAGATAGAAAGACATGCCTAGTAGCTGATGAGGAATCCAATGCTGATAAATATGATGGGACTGAGATAGAGGAAGTTGTATATGTGGCTATCAAAGATGGATGAGATGAAGAAAGGTATGAATAAAAAGCCTTAATATCACACATAAATAATAATGATTCTTCGATCATAGATAGTGGATGCTTACATCACATGACAAGTGATAAACACAAGTTTGTTAAATTAGAAGACTATGATGGAGGCTATGTAAGATTTGGTAATGATGCACCATATCCGGTGAAAGGTAAAGGATCTATAAAAATTCTTGACAATGCTAAATGTGATGATGTATACTGGGTTGAAGGATTGAAATACAATTTGTTGAGTGTAGAACAACTAAACAATATAGGATACCAAATAGAATTTTAGAAAGGAATTGTCAAAGTTCATGAAAAGCATGGTAAGTTAGCTGCTACCGGGACACAGACAAAAGGTAATACATTTCATCTTGACTCAACTTAGAACAAGTGTCTTTATGCAAAGATAGATGATACCTGGTTATGGCATAAAAGGTTTTGTCATGTAAATTTTGATAATCTGATCAAAATAAGTAAGAAGCACTGAGTAAGAGGTCTACCGAGTCCTAAAAAACCTGAGAATGCTATATGCTGAGAATGCCATATGGGTAAGATGACAAGATCAAGCTTTACAAGTAAGACCTACACTTCTAAAGGAATTTTAGATCTAGTACAGACTAATCTTTGTGGTCCCATGAAAGTTCAAAGTTTTAATGGTGATAAATTCTTCATATTATTTGTGGATGATTACTCAAGGATGATGTGAGTTATGTTTTTAAAAGAGAAATCAAAAGCCTTTCAAATGTTCAAATGGTACAAGGCAATAGTTGAAAATGAAATAGGAAGACAGTTGAAATGTCTAAGATCTGATAGAGGAGGAGAATTCATTTCAGATGAATTTAACTTTTTTTGCAATGATCACTGTATATAGAGACAAGTGTCTACACCAAAAAGACCATAGCAAAATGGGATAGCTAAAAGAAGAAATAGATCAATTGTAGATTGTGCTAAAACCTTGATGATAAAGAAGAGAGTACCTCAAATATTTTGGAGAGAAGCAATAAGCACTGCAGTTTACACCCTAAACTAAGTACAACTGAAGAAAGGAACTATGAAGACACCGTATGAAATCTGGTATGACAAGAAACCAAATGTAAATTATTTTAAAATATTTGGAAGTAGATGTTATGTTCACAAAGATGATAGAAATGGAAAATTTGATCAGAAAAGTGAGGAAGGAACATTTCTTGGTTATTCCTCTAGGAGCAAAGCATTTAAATGTCTGATCAAATCATCTAACAAAATAGTGGAAAGTGCAAGTGTGAAAATTGATGAATTTGCAGAAAGGAATGATGAAGGAAGCTCCAAAGAAGCAGAAGATTATGAAGAGTTTGTATATGTACAACCTAGAAGTTTTACCGAGAAAGCCGATGAAGAAAATACTCAGTTACCGAGTGATGAAGAAGATCATACAGAGCCTACCGAGCCTATATTAGCAAAATATGTCAAAAGAAATCATGCATCAAGTCAGATTATAGGAGATAAGGATGATCCAGTGATGACAAGGAACAAACTGAGACAAAACACGTCTGATATCCATGTTTGAACCAAGGATGGTAAAAGAGGCATTAAACAATGAAGATTGGGTGAATGCTATGACATAAGAGATTGAAAAAATCAAGAAAAATGAAACATGGACACTAGTCCCAAGACCAAAGAGAAAAATGTAATCGGTACAAAGTGGATTTTCAGAAATAAGCTAAATGAAAAAGGTGAGGTCATTTGGAATAAAGCAAGGCTAGTTTGCAAAGGATATGCTCAAGAAGAAGGAATAGACTATGGTGAGACTTTTGCACCTGTGGCAAGACTTGAGGGAGTGGTAACATTGTTGGCATATGCTGCTTACAAAAATTTCAAGGTATATCAAATGGATGTTAAATCTACATTTTTGAATGGTATACTAGAAGAAGAAGTTTATATTGAACAGCCTAAAGGATTTATTGAAGAGAAGAATAAAGATCAGGTATGTAAGTTGAACAAAGCTTTATATGGCCTAAAGAAAGCACCTAGAGCATGGTATGAAAGGTTGCAGTCCTACTTAATAAAGATTAGATTTATGAGGACTAGTGAAAACAAGAACATGTATATGAAGAATGATGAAGATAATGGAATACTGATTTCAGCCATATTTGTTGATGATATTAATTTTTGTGGAAATGATTCTTTATGTAAGAACTTTGGAAATGAAATGTGCAAAGAATTTGAGATGTCATTAATCGATGAAATAAAGTATTTTATAGGTTTACAGATACTGCAAAAGAAAAATGGGATTTTCATTACTCAATCCAAGTATATAAAGGAAATCTTGAAGAAATTTGGAATGGAGGATTCTAAACTTGTAAGTACTCCTATGACTACTAATTGTAAACTATCAAAGAATGATGAATCTACATCTATTGATGAGACACTTTACCAATCTATGATTGAAAATTTGCAATATGTAGTTCACAGCAGACCTAATATAGCACATGCAGTAGGTATAACTGCAAGATTTTTTGCAGATCCCAAAGAAACCCATATGATAGCAATCAAGAGAATTTTCAGATACTTGAGAGGCACTGAAGATTATGGTTTACTATATAAAAAGAGGAATGATTTTTACTTAAAAGTCTATACTGATGCTAATTGGGCAAGAAATATTGATGACAAGAAAAGCACAAGCGGTGGAGCTTTCTTTCTGGGAGAAAGACTAGTGAGTTGGCTTAGCAAGAAACAAGGATGCATTTCATAGTCAACAGCTAAAGTTGAATATGTCGCTACAACATTGAATTGTACCAATATAGCATGGATCAAACAATTGTTGGAAGGTATGAATGAGACAGTTACCGAGCCAGTAACTGTATTTTGTGATAATACAAGTGCTATTAACATTTTAAAGAATCCGGTAATGCACTCTAAGACAAAGCATATCTCTATAAAGTATCATTATCTAAGAGAAGAAGTTCAAGAAAAGAAAGTTGTGCTGGAATATGTTAGCACAAAGGAACAAATAGCAGACATCTTCACAAAGCCACTGCCAAGGGACACTTTTGAGTATCTCAAAAGTAAGTTAGGGGTCCTACCACTATCTAGTACTCACTGACAGAGTTCGGTGAAAGCATCAATTCTATCACTCTACAGAATACTATTTGTGAGTTGATGTTGATTTACACACTTTAGAAGGTTGTCTAAAGTTGTTCAGGAAATAGTGAATGAAGACAAGATGCTCTTACCGAGACTAAGATGATACATTTTAATATGTTTTAACAGTAAGGAAATTACTTCATAGGGGAAGTAATCATGGACCAGTTTTACTTTTGGCATTGTTGTCAAAGGGGGAGAAGACTAATGACAAGGGGAGAAGATTACGAGAGAAGAATACAACTCAAGGATAATAGGAGAAGAATAATAGTAGTTTGAATCAATTGGAATAAATCAAGTTGGTATTATCATCAATGCCAAAGGGGGAGATTGTTGGCATTACAATAAGTTTGTTGGTATGATGATATTGAGAAGGTTGTTGGAGATTGATGATATAATTAATAAAGTATGATTACTATCTTAATGATATTATTTTGTCATTGATGTCTAGCAATTGATTTTCTGAATCAGTATGATGTTGCCATATCTTAAAGAGTATGTTTTGATGAGTATAAAGATGTCAGTAAGTAACACATAAAGAATGTGAAAATGAAGGGGAGTAATAAGTTATTCAATGGGCAACTATTACCGAGTTAGATAGTGATGAGATTATGATATTTTGATTGTTTTGATATCCTATATATGTGTATTTGAAGACTGAATAAGAAGGATAAAATATTTCATGCAACAGAATGAGTAATGGTTTGATACTGTTCTATTTTACTGAGCAAGGAGCTAGTTGGTAAAGACCAAGGTTATCAGTGTTAGTTAAAGAAGAAAGATGTTATCAAGTGTCGTCAACAAGCAAAGCTACTAAGACAGTAACCAAGATGAATACAGAATGACTATCAAGTAAAGTTTAGAATTAACGGAGCGTCAACTGAGCAATAATAATGAGTTAGAGATTTATAGAATATTGGAATGTTGTGCAAGAAGTTTGTTAAGGATCAAGGACAATAAAAAGTCAAGAGTTAGATCTACAGCACAGATTGAACGATTATAACCGAGTACAAGTACCAAGGAAGGAATACAAGTTTCAAGGCAAGATAAAACATTTTTCAGTTCAAAGGATTCAATGAATCTAGTCAAGTTTGAAGATCTGATGGCTATGATTAATCATGGGAAATGTGATGAAGGAGATTAAGCGGTTAGGAATTGCTTATAAATAAAGAAAAGTTGATGAACAATGTATGTGGGAAAATAGAAGAGTAGCAATACTGCAAAGGTGATTACCAAGTACAGAAGATTGAAGAATAGATTAAGAAGCCCAACAAGGAGGAAGATAAGTCTTATGACAAGATTATTTTGAGCACATAGAGTCTACTTTAACATTTCAGATGTGAAGTTGTAGATATATTTTATTACTGTTATTTATTTTTGTAAGTGATAGGAAATCTCTTAACCGAATGGAGCTAACAATCTTATTTGTACATCCTCTAGCAAGGTAACATTCTAAATGAGTGTTTTAAATCCTTTGACAAGGTCACTTCTAACAAAGTGCAAGATTCTGATAAATCTGAGGGAAATCCCTTGATCGGGTCACATCTAGCAATGTGTTTATGTAATCATTAACAGGATTGGCTTTTAATTGAGCATACTCTAGAAGAGTATATTTTCTTTGTGGGTCTGAAATCCCACAATGGTTTTTCCCTATTTGGTTTTCCATGTTAAATCTAGTGTTAAATGTGTTTTGATGTTTCAAGTTTATCAGTATATGAGTTTGAATGATTTATAGTCATAGTTGCATATCAAGTAAGTTCTACCGAGGTTGAATCTGAAGAATATTTTGAATTGTAAGTTTATCTCATTCACCCCCCCTCTCATCTAACTAACAGTTTATGCATGTACATTGTGTATATATTTCTCTTTGAGTCAGAGCTATGGTTGGAGGACATATTTGAGTGAAGATTAGACAAGTTTTGGAACTTGACTAATATGCTTCTTGAAAACTCAAATTCTTGTAATTGAATGCATTGAAGTGTTAAATATGCCAAGCAAGGAGTATGAGAAGTGTTACAAGTTATCTTGGTTCAACTTCAATAGTTGACAAGTTTGTAATTTGAAATTTTTACCAATCCTTGTATTTAGCAGCAAGTTCACTATTTTGTGATTTGTGTTTGTCAAAATGCTCAAGGAATGCTTCAAAAGCATTATCCAAGCCTTAAAACTATGAAGGAAATGTAATAGGAAGATCCATTAGTGTTTTTCAGACCTCATTGAGGTATATTTCTAGTTCAAACTCCTTGTTATGCAGGTCCAAAGATGTAGCAACAGTTAACTGGTAAAAGGGCAATGTTTTAATAGTGACAGTGGCATTTCACCTCTTTTCTCAGATGCTTGCCAAGTGTTTGGTATAATTTTTGTATGGAAAAGGTAGGGGACACATGTTGAAGACATGATAGAGGTCCTATGAGGATATAGGCACTTGTAGTGGTGAACAAGGATGCAAACACAGTGGTTACACTCCAAAACCCTCCAAAACCCTACTTTTAAGCCCAAATTTGTTGACAATCACTAAACCTGGTTGATGGTGGCTAAGACCAAAAAATACTTGAGCCTAGACCTCTAAATTATCATCCAAGACAAATTTGTGGGAGGATTTGGCCATCGTTGGGCAGGGTGAGCAAAACTAGGCCAATTAGGCCTCCATGGGCTAGTAGCCCTTTTGACTATTTTGTCAAGAAGCATGAACCCAATTGCAAGGAGGAATTTGGGACATGAAACTTTGTGAGAGCACTCTAAAATAGTGAAATAAGTGACATTTGAGACCTTTGGATAGTGTATGGTCTCATTTGGGGGTTTTGACCTTTGGTTGGTGAGTTGAGTAAGCTAAGGGCTATGCACCTTAAACTAAGTTGGTTGTCAAATTTTGAGTAAAACCTTGTTGCCTCTACATGACCATGTTGGAATTTCCTAATGCACACTAATAACAATAAGTTGAATGTCAAGAGAACCAAGGATTGGGAAATGTGTAGATGGGTGAAGTGAGGAATTGGAGTAAGTTTGAGCATGGGTGTGAGCTTTCACCAGAAAAGGGATGTTGATGGTGAAGTCTTGTGGGGAGGTCTGACCATTGTAACTGAACTTGACATTTTCAAACATAAGGAGCAGACACAAATAATACTTCTGTTTCCTATTGTAGCTTCTTGACCAAAATTGGCTTTTTGAGCACTTACCTAGCAATCTCCCTATCACCCAGGGCTCTCATCAAGCATTCATTGCATTGACCATGGTTATCCCTTTAACCTTTGCACAAGAGTTTACCCTTTGGGTAAAAGCTTTATCCATTGGATAACCTTAACCTAACCTTAACCCTTACCTCCTAAAGTAACCATGAGGTCTTCTCAAGCATTTAATGCTTCTTACATCTCCTCTCAAGTAGTCTCTTGTTGACAATTGTCACCATTTCATTGGTGAGAATTGTAAACATGGATTGATTAACTTTCAATCCAAACCCTTGATTAACTCCTTCAATCTTGACCATCCATTGCCCTATTTTCACTATAAATAGAGCTCTCATTCCTCCATTTTAAGGATCCATGCAAACTTTTAGTATCTCATTTATGCTCAAATTTATCAATACATCTAGCTTCTCTTTGCAGTAGGGATTAATCTAATAAGAATTTTAGGCTATTTTCTTTATCATCATTAACTAGTATATCATGTTAGGATAGTATTGCTACTGATCTTGTTATCTTATAATCTAGTTTATTGCATTTGTAGAATCATGCATAGATAGGATACATTTCATTTTCAAATCAATCTAAATGATCTCTCGTTCTTGCATTCATCATCCCTAAGCCACTTTGCTCAATGATCTGAGAGCAAAGACATTGTCTTGAGGGATCTTGTGAGATAGAGAACCATGGAACCAACCTTGGGAAGTTGAGTCATTCTTCATGACTCCATAACTTGCACCAAGAAGTCCTATGGGTGTGTGTGAACAAGCTCTTTGAGACCATATTTTCACATTTTAAGTTTCTTCAACCCACTTTTCCCGCACACAACAGGTTTGCTTCTTGCTGCTCCAAGATAAAAGTCTCCCACCAAGAAATAATGCACCACTGGTTGTTCTCTTCCTATCATCAACATTTCCTGCCCAGTCTACATTTGTATAAACCTTCAAATCAAAGTTACCTACATATGGATACCATAATCCATAATCAATAGTACCTTTCAAATATCTAAATATCCTTTTAGTTGCAATCATGTGTGGCTCCTTTGGCTTCTTTTGAAATCTAGCAACTAATCCACTTGCATGAGCAATATCCGATCTATTATGAACAACATAATGAAATTTCCCTATCATTGACCTATACTCCTTTTCATCAACAAATGGGGCATCATCCTCCTTAGACAATTTACAACCTGTAACCATTGGTGTCCCAACTAGTTTACAGTCTCCCATTCTAGAAGTCTTCAATACCTCTTTCACATATTTGGACTATGTGATAAAAATACCTCTCTTCATCTATTGAATTTGCAAAGCTATGAAGAATTTTATCTCTCCTACCAGAGACATCTCAAATTCATCTCATTTGCAAAGTCATCACTCATGTCGACATTGCCTCCAAAAATGATATCATCTACAAACACTTCACTAACTAGTATATTACAATCATGTGCGTCTCCTTCAGTCTTGAGATATATATTGTTCTCTTCATGGGTTCTCTGAAAACCTATCTTCATCAGGTGTAAATGTTGTCTTTCATACTATACTCTTGGTCCTTGCTTCAAACCATATAGAGCCTTGTGTAGTTTACACACCATATCCTTTGCATCTATCAAACGATAACCATCTTGTTGTTCAATATATACTTCGTCTTCTAGTATTCCATTTAGAAATGCTGACTTCACATCCATCTGATATACTTTGAATCCCTTATATGCTGCAAATGCAAGTAGAGTCCTAACACCTTCCAATCTAGCAACTGGTGCAAATGTCTCTCCATAGTCTTCTCCTTCTTCCCGTGCATAACCTTTGCATACCAATCTAGCTTTGTTTCTGACTACTACTCCATCTTCATTTAGTTTATTCTTGAATACCCATTTAGTACCTGTCACATTTTTATTCATCGATCTGGGTACTATAGTCCATGTACTGCTCTTCTCAATTTGGTCAAGCTCCTCTTCCATAGCTTTGATCCAGTGATCATCTCCAAAGACTTTCTTAGCAGTTCTAAGCTCAATAGTAGAGATCATGCAAGAATTCTCTCTCATTCTTCTTCTGGTTAACACTCCAACATCTTTATCTCCAATAATCTAGTCAAGATTACGATTGAGTCTCACATACCTTGGAATGACATGATCATTATATTCAGGTTCATCTTCCTCAATATCATCATCATCTATAGATTCTACCTGTTCCGATTGAACTAGTCCTACAACATTCACTTCACCAACTTCGGGCTTCATCGGCTTAGGTTCCAAAATTAGAATGTAAGGTTCATCTTCCTTCTCCTCACTAATTTCTCCTAAAACTTTAGGATACTCATTCTCTCAGACATCAACACTTTCAATGATTCTCTTTGTCTGGTTGTTGTAACATTTGTAGACTTTACTCTTGGTGGAGTAACTAAGACATATGCCTTCATCACTCTTAGCATCAAACTTACTAACATAGTCACCTCTCTTGATAAAACATTTACTACCAAAAATATTAAAATAACTGACATTAGGTGATCTACCATGCTAGTATTCATAAGGAGTTTTATCCTTACCTCTCTTTACCAATATCCCATTCATAGTGTATACAACCATGTTGACAGCTTCTCTCCAGAAAGTTTTTCTACACCTCCTTGTATTAGCATCGATCTAGCAACTTCAAAAACTAACTGGTTGTTCCTCTCTACAATACCATTTTGTTGTGGTGTCTTAGGTTCAGAAAGTTGCCTCTTAATTCCATTGTCTTCACAATATCTAGTGAATTCCTCTAAAGTAAATTCACCTCCTTGATCAGTCCTTAGACACTTTATCTTCTTACCACTTTCCTTTTCAGCTAAGGCCCTGAATGCCTTAAACTTACTAAAGGCTTATGTTTTGTCCTTCAAGAATGTGACCCACATCATTCTTGAGCAATCATTAGTGAAGATCATAAAATATCTATCACCTTGAATACTTTTAGTCCTCATTAGTCTACAGAGCTCTGTATGAACCAAATCTAACAAAAATTTTGTTGAGAAAGATTTTCTCTTAAAAGTTGAGGATGTCATCTTCCCTAACTAACATTCCTTACATAGAGAATTCACCGGTTTGTCCAACTAAGGAAAACCTCTTACTGACTTGGACTTACTTACTTTGACAATGTTATCAAAATTTATATGACAAAATCTTTGATGCCAAAGCCAACTATCATCTACTTTAGCAATTAAATAGTTGTTGACTTTAGGATTTAGGTGAAACAAGTTACCTTTTGTCTACTTTCTGGTTGCAATCAATTCACCTTTTCTCCCATAGATTTTGCGCATTCCATTCTTAAATTCCAATGGATAACCTCTGTCATTGAATTGAGCTACACTCAAAAGATTGTGCTTTAATCCTTCAACCCAATAAACATCATCTGCACTTCTCTTTCCATTGAGAAGAATGGTTCTCTTTCCTTTTACCATGCACGGTGATTCATTTCCAAATCTCACAACTACATCAAATTCCTTCAAAGTAATAAATTTACTTTGGTCACCGGTCATGTGGTGTGAACAACCACTATCTATGATCCAATCATCAGAACAATCCATGCAAGAAACTAATGCCTTCTGATCAAATATCTCCTCTTTAATGGCAACAAAGACAATGTCTTCATTAACATCTGACTCAGATTCCTCATCTGTGATACCACCATCAACTACAATGAGGCAATCTCTTTTGCCTTTTCCTTTGTACTTCTCACGTTTATGCTCATTATCACCATTAGGATAGTTAGTAGCAATATGTTCAATCAGGTTACATGCAAAACACTTCAAAGGTAATTTACCTTTGTACTTATTGGTACCTCTAGGTAACTGCTTGGCCAACAATGCTTCAAGCTCGATCAGACTATCATCATCATCTTCTCTACTGGATATGGACTCATAATTGTGACTAGGTTCTCTACTTTTCCTCATAGGTGGGTTAGAAACTGAAGCTCTTAATACAAATTCAAATTTCTTAGAACCACCATCGTAACTATTTAATTCAAATGAAGTAAGTTTACCAATGATGGAGTCAAGAGTTACCTTTGTTTTATCAATAGACTTTAGTTCCTAAATGGCTGCAACTCGGATAGCGTAGATCGATAGAAGGGTTCTCAACACCTTACTAACCATTGTGGCATCCTCCACTTTACCATAAGCACTCTTGATCTCACCAACTATCTCCTTGATCCTCTCACCATAGTGTTGAATATTCTCACATTCAACCATTTGCATGTCATCAAATTTACCTCTCAGACTCTCTTCTTTGGAAATATTCACATGCTCATCACCGCTATAGATATCCTTATGTTTCTTCCACACATCATATCAGTCTCCATACCATGGACATCAACATACTCTAAATCAGAAAAAGAACTGATAGTGGCCTCCAGTGCTTGATTATTCTCTTGTTTCTCTTTATTTTGATCATCTGACAGAATCCCACTAGGTGCAATATATTTTGTAACATGTTCCCAGTATTGACTTCCTAGACTCTTGATATAGATTTTTATCCTATCACTCCATATTCTGTAGTTTCCCTATTAAAATTTGGACCTTCTTTCTTCATCATGTTCTTCTAGATATTTACCTCAAGTTGTCAGTCTTAGACACTAGAGGACCTAAAATTCTCTGATACCAACTGATGATTTGATGAATCAATAAGGATCCAGGCAACCACTAAGAAGGGGGGGGGGGCTGAATCGGTAGATAGAAAACTGACTTAACTTTCACCAAATTCAAAAACAATTTCACAAGTTAATCATTGAATAAACTACTTCAATCGCTGAGTAATAAACTGAAATAGCACTGACAGTTTACCAGTTGACTGGCATATCAAAATAACAGTATAACAGATCTGAAACTCTCAAACAATTTAACCAAAACATCAAAATACTTTACTAACAATAGTAAAAGAATATTTCAGATGTCTACTAGTCATCTTAACATAACTAAGTGGATTTAACAATTAAGTAAATTAACCATATCAAAAAATAACCACAAAAACCATTCACCACTTGACACAATGATTTTTGATGTGGAAACCCAAATGGGAAAAACCATGGTGGGGATGAATACCCACAAGTATTTTGAACTCTTCTGAAGTTCACCCTATTAGGAGCCAAGCATGTTAAAGCTTTACAAAATGTCCTGTTAGGAACGGATCTTGTTAGGGACCACTCGATTAAGGGATTGACTATAATGCCCTATTAGAAGCAATATGCTGTTAGGAGTAACCTCGATAGAGGATTTGAAATCCAAGCTAATGGATGATGTGGTTAGAGGATTTAGATAGCACTAAGCCTATTACAGCTTACCCAGTTAAGGGATTTAATTATTGTAATTATTAGAGAACAACAGGGGTTTGTTGATCTGGTAAATAACACTACTCTACTTGATCAGATCCTTTTCATGCTCCTATCTGCCTTCACACATACTACAAATACTCCTTCTGTTTTGGCAATCAATCACACTGACACTTAACCAAAATTTCCAGCACTACAACAAAACATCTCATCAACCTTATAAGCAAAATAATAGGTCAGTAACACATCACAAACCTAAGGTCTCATAGAGATTACAAATAAATTAGTTCAAGTATGACCATTAGATTACATAGAAATCATTGCACATTGTACAAGACAACCTCAACTGCTCCTTGATCACTGCTTCATTGATTCATGTAACCCATCACACAATTTACTCTTCATGCTATGCACTTGCTCATTTCCAAGATAAAATAGTTATCTATACACACCAAAAAACACTTGAAACTTATCACATACAACATGCATATGTGGCATAATCATTACTGATCACCATTTGATCATTAATCAATATAACTGATTCACCAAGCTCCATCGGTTAGGTTTTGGCACATCAATAGGTAGGGTTACCGGTTGGTCTCACTGCTTCTAAAGTAATACCGGTTTCCTTCACTTTCTCAACTACCGGTTGCATAATAACATCATTACCAGATACAATTGACATCAATGACAACACAATAGTTCATCAATGCAATCTTCAATCAAATGCCAATAATAATTTAGAATGTCAAGGAACTGGGTACGAATAACCTAATGTTGTCCCTACTAATCCTAAATGCAAATCTCCTCTAGAGGTTCAAGAAAATTTTGATATCAATTATTCGGAGAGTGGTTCCAATGAATAATCCATTGAAGATACCGCAATCTTTTTGAGAATTCATATAGCCCTACCATCTCATCCACTCCTTCCATTTCTACTCCTCTCCTAGACTTGTATTAGAAAGAATTACAAAAGCCCTTAATCATCAGAGATAAAAAAATAAAGACAAGAATTACAAAAGCACTTACTCATTGGAGATAAAAAATCAAGTTATGAAAAAAAAAAATTAAACTAAAAAATAAGAGAAAGTCCTCTAGTCCAAATCAAAATCAAAATATATTGGACTCTACAAAAGGAAAAATCAAGGATCAAAATCCTATGAAGAAAAAAGAACATGAAGTGACCTCCCTTAATGCTAAAATAACTAGGGGAAAAAGTCCTAAAATCACAAGTCAAAGGGCATACTTGTTGATCCTAAGTCTCCATCATGTCATGCTACTTTCACTTCTTTTCACACTCATTTTCTTTCATTTCACATTTATTCATTCCATACATTCATCCACTTTTGGTGATATGTCACATCGATTGACCTTATGCAAAACTTCCTCAAAGGGATTTGCTATCAGAGTTACCCAAACCCCTTTTGTTGATGTGCATATGGTGCTCTGTGGTGCACACATTAGTAATCCTACCTTTGTTTTTTTAGCAAGGAAGTAAAAACATAAAGGCAATCTTGAACTTAATGGACTAGGTCCAGACATCATTCCTATTGCATATGGATCAAACACTTATCATTTGAAAACTCTAAAGGGTGAATCACTTGATGATGTGATCAATATCAGTCACCTTCACAAATTTTATACCTAAGCATTTCAAATAGTTCTTTTAAAAGTATTGAAAATATTTAAAGAAATGAAAAAAAAAGTCCTAAAAAAATGAAAAAAATGATGAATAATGATGAATGACAAATACCCTAATTGGTACGAGGAGGGGGGGGGGGGGGGGGCGCTGAATTGGTACATATAAAAACTTCTCAACAACTTATCAAAGTTAAAACAATGCTAACCAGTTGTCTTCATCACTGAACTTAACCATGGCAATACCGGTTAAACATAGTAAGACATTAGATAACTAAACCATTAAAATTGAATACTTGAAATAATATTAAACACTTGATAACTACTTCACCAATATACTCATGCATGTGTTGTATCAGTAATACCTGAAGAGGGGAAAATAGATTAGAAGTTTTAAATGATCAAAACATAACAAAAATAAACCTGCAAAATGCTAAAAAAGCATGAAAAGACCATTTTACCTTACTATTTTACCTTCTCCTTCAGATTGAGCTTGATGAAGTGAAGGCGCCCCTTGATAATTCTCCACTTGATGTGCTCCTTTGATTGCTAGATGTGGATGGCTCTCCAATCATGTGCACAACATGAAAGGGATTTCAAGAGGATGATAAGGATGAAAATGATGAAGCTGCCAAGATGATTTCCTGGGCTCAAAAGGGCAGCATAAGCTTACTGGATTTCGAGATGTTCAAATGAAGGGGTGGATCCCTTTTATTTATAGGAAGAGGAGAGAAAAATGGATGGCTAGGATGGATTCGAGATGAAGGGCTAAGATTTACTTGTGAGCTCACACAAGCTCCAAGAGAGGGTGTGGAGACCAAGAAATATGCCTTAAAGGCATTTCGTATCTCCACACTCCACAAGGTGTATTGGAGGAATTAAAAAATTCTCCCAAAAAGGATATTATGGGGATTGGAGGAATAAAAAAGGAATTAAAAATTCCTTGAGAGAGGGGATACCTGGAGGAATGTGAGATTTCAAAAATCTTACATTCACCTAGGAAAAGATTATTTAAAAGCAAGGAGTTGACTTTGTGGCTAATCATGATGATTAGCCATTAACGATTCATTAGGAGGGGGATTGGAGGAAATGTTAGGTGGGATTAGGATTAGACTAGGAGAGAGAATGAGTGGAGGGGATAAAAAATTAGAAGAATAATATTAAGTGAGTTTAGGGAGTTTCTAGAAGAATTTATTATGTTAATGATGAATTAAGAAGATGATTTGTAGGAATCATGTAGGTTAACTAATTAATTGAAATTAATTAGCTAAGAGGAAGATTTGTGAGGATTTGATTTTTTAGAAGAATAAAGAAAGGGATTGATTTATTAAATAAATCAATCACATGCTATAGTGACAATATTTATTATATTTAATTAATATTGAGGAGAATTTGAATTAACATAATTAATTAAATAATTATGTGAGGCATTAAAAATAATTAAAATAATTATTTTTAAGTGTCTACAATACCATAACCATTATCTTTGCATTCATATTCACCTAAACAAAGACTGCTCAATCATCACATGAAAAATGCACAACTCGTGGAAACCCAAATGGGAAAAACCATAGTGGGGATGAATACCCGTAAGCTTGTTTTTGAACTCTTTTGAAGCTCACTCTGTTAAGAGCCTAGTCTGGTTAAACACTTTACAATAAGGTTCTGTTAGGAACCGATCGTGTTAAAGATCACTCGGTTAAGGCATGGCTATATACCCTGTTAAAGGTTGAAACCTTGTTAAAGGTTACCTCACTAAAGGATTTGAAGAACTGAATGATCTTGAGTCACCTGGTTAGAGGATTTGCAATAAGCATGTTAAAGCTACCCGGTAAAGGGATTTTCCTACTGTTGAAATGGTTAGAAGACAACAGGTAAAGCTCTGATCTAATAACAACACTACATGCTAAGGCAGATCCTTTTTAGTTCCTCTACTCTGCAATCACACTCTATAGTTTTCCACTCACTGGTTTGGCAAGTATCTCATCACTCAGATACAAACACAAAATTTGCCAAGACAAACAATAACAAACATCATCGACCTTATAGACAACAATTAGGTTGGTAGCAAAAACCCTAAACCCTAAACATTTTAGGTTTACAATAACAAGCGGTCCAATCCTGATCGTTCAAACACTTTTCATAGAATAAAACAATCTCAAATAGATCACAAGTGATTATGCATCATCCATTCTTCATCGCATATGGAAATCAATAACCCATGACGCTCTCCTCACATACCGCTAAGAAGAATGTTCATTCTCAAGGTAGACATTTAATGCAATCGATCTTCACATGAAATCAAGGAAATCCTTCACACACACAAAAATGACGTGGCATCTGGATACCATCCTTATCTCTTAGCTAACTCATCACAGAATGTCACCGGTTTCATTGTACAAGCTAGATTGCCAAATCAAAAACCCTAGAGCTTAGACGACCAACTGGTAGTCACACTTAGTGAAACCCTGACACCGGTCCACTTCAACCCTTCATACTGGTTCTCCTACTTGAACATCAATAGAAACTTCTTCCAATCTTCATACCGGTTCACCTGCACTTATTGACATCAATGACAACATACATTATCATCACACCGGTTCACCATATGCCAACAGTCTCCCCCTTTGACATTGATGGCAATACTCAGTGTAACATTGCAACTATAAAAAACATATACCAATGCAACTATAATATATATATTCTCCCATATCATATGTCTTCATCACTTCAGATATCTTGTGCCCCTTTGACAACATGCCCAAAGTGGAGGCACAAGCTTCCATTCTCCACTATGTTGCTCCCCCTATGGAGTAGCATCATTCAACACATCAATCCTGAAATATTTGATACTGTAATACCTGACTGATATGGAGCACACATTTTTAATTTACTTCATGAAGGGGCATAACCCCTAATTCACCTCTCAAATAGGTAAATGTAGTTTTTCAGTAAGGGCTTAGTGAATATGTTTGCTAGCTGCTCCTTATTGGAAACATGTTCTAATAAAACCTCTCTTTTTTTAACCTTCTCTCTCAAGAAGTGATACTTGAGATCAATGTGCTTAGTTCTAGCATGCCATACCGGATTCTTAGAAATATTTATTGCACTTGTGTTGTCATAAAATATACTCACCAGTTTAGATATAGGTACTTTGAAACCATCCAATACATGTCACATCCAGATTGCTTGAGTGCAGTTCATAAATGTTGCCACATACTCCACTTTAGCTATAAACTGGGAAATACAACTCTTCTTCTTACTCATCCATGAGACTAGTCTTCCACCAAGAAAGAATGCTCCACCGATTGTGCTCTTTTGGTCATCCACATTACCTACCCAATCTGCATCGGTAAATACTTTGAGATTAAAATCACCATTGTATGGAAACCATAATCCATAATCAATTGTCCCTTTCAGGTATCTAAGAATCCTCTTGACTGCTACCAAGTGGGATTCTCTTGGACTTTTCTGAAAACAGGCTACAATGCCCACTACATGAGAAATATATGGTCTTTTGTGTACCACATAGTGCATCTTACCGATCATTAACCAGTACTCTTTCTCATTTACTAATAGTGAATCATCTTCCTTAGTCAATTTGTAGCTGGTCACCATTGGTGTACCAACCAGTTTGCTCTCCTCCATGCCAAAGGTCTTCAATACCTCTTTGACATACTTGGACTGGGTAATAAAGATACCTTCTTTCATCTACTAAATCAGTAGACCAATGAAAAACTTTATCTCTCCAATTAGAGACATCTCAAACTCTTTCTTCATTTCATCTGCAAATGCATGGCTCATTTCATTATCTCCTCCAAAGATTATGTCATTGTTACCTTATCATTCGTCCCTCATAACAAGAGTAAGTCGCCTTGAAAATTTTTATTTCAATCTTTATGTTGTTAAAAATTCCTTGGTTCAATCCTTAATCCTCTTCTAAATCATCTCTTAATCCGTAGCCTTAAGTTTCAATGGTTTGTTTGAACCTCATGAACCCCTTGAACCATCTTGAAAAGAGTTCATAATGTTCATTTAGGTACCGCAGGTTCTAAGTTGTCTCTAAGATGTTTTCAGGCTAACGTTCACTCAAGTGTTTTGCAGCAGTTTTATTTCACAGTCGCGGATGATGTTTCATATCCTCTTTCTCCAGACCGTGAATCATTTGAACCTAATTCAAATAGTTCAGTGATGTTCAACATGTTCGATGAAGTTCAAAAGGCCAGCAGTAATTAACAAAGTTAATCTTTTCAAAGGAAATTTCCTTGGCACAGCATACGCTTTGAACTACCTGAACCCTCATGAACTCAGTTCAAATTGTTCATGCATGTTCAAATCAGGTGGGTCCCATGGACTAAACAACATGATGGGGCATTTATTGCTAAGTATGATGAAGATCTGACCATATCTCGGGTGATGTCAACTAGCTAATTTTTGAAGGCAAGTAATCATTTTTGGGAATTGGTGGTTACCCCGAAAGTGCTGCCATGCATTCAATACGCACGCGTGACGTCAAATTCCAATGCTTGGCACATTTGAGTTGACGGCCGAAATTAATGCACTAAATGAGCTTTTGTCACTTCATTTTCTATAAGGTATGAAGTGATTAATTTTTGAAACTTGTTTCTCATTGCTGCAAAGTATTTGATAGAAGGTTTGTCTGCTAGTAATCTTTCGATTGGTTTCAACTATGAAGGTGAGTTTTTTTCCTATCTTCTCTAGTGATTTTTAGCTATTTTTCTCTCTCGTAATAAAATATTCTGGGAGAAATAAGGGTTGTTTTTTATGAATTATGAAGTCCACTTTGCACCTTTTCAGAAACATTTTCAATCTTTCTTGCATAGAACCCATTGTCAGTGACACAGACCTGAAAGGAGAGAATTTGGAGGTCTTGAAGGAAAGGGTGTTTAAAGGAATTGACAGTTCAAGTAGTGGCCTTGTAGAGGCAGCAACCTTTCCTCCTGCTATTCCTTGCTCAGAATTAGTTAGGGAGTGCATTGCGAGATATGATCCTATTTCTGAAACTATCAAGAGAGATAATGGTGAAACCCTCCTCATGATTAAAAGGGAAGTCATTTCTTCTATTTTCAAATTGCCTGATTATAAGTTCTCAAATTTTTCCCCCACCCAATCAGTCACTGAGTTCAATGCAGATAAAACTAGACACCGAAACAATATAGTGAAGCATTGGTTGAAAGTTCCTCAGAGGGGTGGCTCTAGGTTACCTAAATATCCCAACAAAAATCACATGCTTCCCCACATCCATGATGTTATGTTATTGTTACACCGAGTTAGAGGTTCAACTAAGGCCTACAACTTTGATGACTAGATTTACTATTATGTGCAACTAGTGTTAGAAGGAAAGCAGAACCTTGACTGGGCAGAGCTTATTGCTAACTCCATGAGGGAATAGTTGAGCATGGTGAAAAAGTTCAAGCAAAATTTCTTTATGTCTTCATATTTGATATATTGCCTAGCATGTGTCAAAGAAGTAATGGGAATTCCTAGGCAACTTGCTAAAGGGGATGTTTATGTATATGACTTTTACCCCATGTTGCAAAAAGATAATGCATTGCAAGATTTTAGGAGAGTACATAATGCTTTCCTGGGAGACTTGTGTTATGAATTGAAGAACATGAAATCTAAAAGGATGTCTGAAGATGCCCAGGCCTTAGTGAAAAGATATGGTAGTTTCTTTGTTCAGTTTCCTCATTTCTATTATATAAGGGTGGGTGGTTTCGAAGAAGAGCCTTTCAGACTTCCCCATTTTTGTTCAGATTGTTTTGTCCTTGTTGAGATCTGTAGGTAGTTGTCTACCATAATTAAGAGAACTCAACCTAGAGATAAATGGGAGGATCATTTTCCTATTCAATTGGGCATTTTATCTTATAGTTCAATGTCAAATGCGTTGAGCATAGGAGCTGACTTGAAGAATTTTAATTTTCCACTGTATCATGAAAGGAAGGGTTTTGATAATAAAGGTTTCTCATGGAGTCTTGGTTTGATACCGCACCTTCCTATCCCACACTTGGAGGACTTTTGCGAATATTTCTATGATGAGCTTGAAGTGTTCAAAAGAGAAAATATGAGAATGGTTCTAGAACAGGTAGTTTCACTGCAGGTGAAACCTGATATAAGTGGTATCAAAGAGGATTATCTGGAGCTTTTTGAACTTGGATATATAGACCAAACTGAACCCAAAATGTCTTGCATTAATTGGGATGTGGAAGAAGAGGATGATATATAACTCAGAACAAAAAGAGTCTTGGAGAGAACCGCAGATTGGGTTAATAAGAAAATAGCAATGAAATTAGGCATCAAGATTGATCCTACAAGAGATAATGTGGTTTCTCTACATTCCCCAAAACATTTTTCTAACCCCACTTCTATGCCTTTTCATGCAGGTTAAAATAAGAAGTCATCTCACACCCAGCACGAGCCTAATCCTGATTTGAAATTTTCTGCCCCTCGATATACAAGGTCACGGAGTGTTGCACAGAAGAAAATGGACCAGGTCAAAGACACAAAGGTAACTCAGATTTTTGAGGTCAAGGACCTTGATAGTGACATTGCCAACACCATGGATTCTCATGCAATCACTGTAGCCATGACACCACCACCTAAAGTAACCAGAGGAACAGGGAGTTCAAGTACAACTCTCAAATGGTTAACTACTTTAGTAACCAAGAAATAGAGCTCAATCCTAGTGTCCATCCCAATTCAAGACATGGTGGTCAAATACATGGAGAAAGGTCACAAATAGAAGAAGTTTAAAACAACTACCAGATTGGATGCTGATGAAAAGATCGGGAGGTGGGTTGCTAAAATTGCTTCCTATAAGCCCAAGGATGAGAATAAGGAAATAAATACTGAGTATTTTGAGGTCACCAAAGTGGATCTCAGAAACATGAGCAAGGACTTTGATAACCACCTTTTCAATGTGACGGCTAAGAAGATGCTCACTAGGTCAGAAAAAGATGGACAAGAGAAAAGAGAACTGAAATGACATATCAAGATTCTAGCCCAATTCATTGATAGCATGGGCTGTTTTGGAGCACTTCCCATATCACATGCTTTAGAAAGTTTTGACCCTACTTCACCAGAGAAAAAGAAACTGATGAATCAAGTTCAGCGAGCCAAGAGCATCGCAGGAGCCGTAGAGAAATGGATTGAAGGAGTGATCAGAGATGGCAAAAAATATATTACAGACTCCAGGAAGCTATGCAATGAAATGTAAAACCTCACTGTGGAGATTTAGAATCAGATTGTGCCATGTGAAAAGGAAGAGCATAAATGGGAAAATGTATTACCCATGTTCACCAAGATAGAAAAATTAAGAGCCACAATTTTTTTAGTAGAAAATTCAATTAAATTGGCAACTGATGAATGCTAGCTCTTCGTGTTGAAGAAAACTATAGCGTGGTGGATAATTACATTCAAGTCTATGATTTCCAATGCTAGGGTTTCTATTTATGAACTTCAAGAACTTCAGTCTAGCATGGTCAATGATAATAAAGTGGTTAACCCAGACCATGATTGGCAACTAGGACTTTGTGGGTTGAATACACAGGACGCGGTAAAGGTATTTAAGCTACACGTGGAGAAAGTTAAGGCCAAAGGCAACTTTACTTCTGAAGATATAACACAGATCGCCCGAATTGAGTCCATGACGTTCATTGGTAATGATCAGTTACCTAAGCATGCCGAGAAAATGGTGAAACATAGGTGGGAAAAGGAAGCCGCAAAAGTGAAGATCAATGCTATGAAGAATTCGAGTCAGTCTATAATTCAGGAGCTTGCAACTGCCCATGATGCCCAGAAAAGTGGAGGAGAGGATGACGATGGAGATGAGACATAACATGATGCTTATGCTTTGTTTTTATTTTTATATGCTTTTCATAACCTTGCAATGACTTTGGGACATCTGTCCCCTAAATACTCTATTGGTTTTTATAACTATTTTAGAGGAGGTTGGGTTTTCAAGGAGACCTCCTCTGTTCTTTAAGAAACTACTATAAATTAGATGAAGATAGATGGAGAAGGGGTTAGAATGGTAAACTTAGATTTTTAGAAATTTTGGTTTTGTCTAAAGGAAGTGATCAGTTTTTCAGAATCTGAAATTGGAAAGAACTTATGCGTGTATTTTTATGTCTTTGTTGCATGAAATACACATATAAAGATCATATGCATTTTGAGGTGGAAAATCTTTGAGTTTTGAATCCATGGAGTAGTGTTTCTTTGCAAATATTAATCTAATTAAAATGTTTGTGATTATCTTTCTGATGGTGAATGTTGTTATTAATCTAGGGCTTCTTTATATGTTGTTTAGAAAGATATTTAGTTGAAAAGAGACTTTGCTTCTCTTGCTTATTTTCATGAAGTGCTGAAATCGGTGTTATTGAACTTTTCTTTGATTATTTCTGATTTTCGTGGCGAAGCATCTTGTAGAAAGTTATTCTAAAATATTTACATATCACCTGGCCTCTCATCTAAGAATGAAGTAGGCAGCCTTACGTGCTTTCAGGTTAAAACCATATCAGTTTATTTAGTTAGATTATTCCCTAAATAGCTAATGGAGGGAGTTGTACCTATCTAAAATTCAAAGGGAAGTGATGTATGTCACACTTACCCAATTGTTTAGTTAAAATTTTGTCTTTCAAAAGGGGTAACAGAGCTTAGAATCAATTCAATTAAAAGAAAGACCAAATTTGTTCACTAACAATCATCTACAAACACTTCATAGATCAGAATCTGATCACCTTCAGATTTCAGGTAGATGTTGTTGTCCTCACTTGTTCTCTGAAATCCTATCTTCACAAGATGAGAGTGTAACCATTCATACCATGCCTTGGTCCTTGTTTCAATCCATACAAGGCCTTGTGTAATCTACACACCATGTTACTATCTTCTAATAAGGCAAACCCATATGGTTGCTCAATATACACTTCCTCTTCTAGGATTCCATTCAAGAATGCATACTTCACATCCATCTACTATACCTTGTGTAGACACCTAAAGTTGTCTAGTCTAATTAAATAAATATTTTATTTATTTAATTACTTTAGCCTAATTCTTCTATTAATTAAATAAATCTTTATTTAGTTAATTAATTCATTTATCCTCTTCTAGCCTTATTTCTCATTTAAATAAATACATTTATTTATTTAAATTGTCCTTTTCCTAAATTAAATAAATATCTTATTTATTTAATTGATCCCACTTCTACTATTAATTAAATAAATCTTTATTTATTTGATTAATTCATTAACCTTTTCTACCTATGACACATGTCATTTATCTCTTAATTCATACACTACCTACCCCTTTCATTATTTTATTATTTTCTTTACCTACCATCTAATCATAGTCGACCTCTTTTACACCTCTCAATCTTATCCCTCCATTTCTTATAGTGTCTTCTATATAAGGAGATGATTCCTTCATTATCAAACCCTGACAAAAGCTCACTATGCATTCAACCCCGACTATGCTTTCGAACTTGCATATGCAATCAAGCCTACTTGCAACCACATTTCCGTTCTTTGTTGAGCTCTTGTGCACATAAAATCTGAGAGCAAATATATCAAGCAAGATCAATGGAGATAGGAAGAATGGAGATCCAAACCCTATTGGACATGTGATGGTATAATCTTTGTGATTTCATTCGATTTGCATTGTCTTAGGTAATCTTCATATGTTATGGTGGATCTTTGTTGTTGTTAGGCTAGGGTTTTGTGGTTGAATTCATTTAGTCTTTCAATATTGTTGTTTCCATTTTCACCATATACATTTTGGCATGCCCTATGGGACATGGATTTTTGTTAGATCTATGTTTTTTGTAGATTTTTCTAACCCTATATTGCTATTTTGTAAAACAATTTAGAGAATAACCTTGTGCAGTTAGGGTTTTGGACACAAAATCAAGATCTTGGAGAGATTTCATCATATCTCACAAAGGGCTTGGAAATTTTGCACCAAAATGTTTTTGCAGGTTGAAGACAGTATCAGGAACTCTAAAAAAAAAATTCAAATATTTTGGAGTATATTTTAATTTTCTATGAATTTTTTAATATTTTTCATAAAAAATTAATTTTGAGAGAAAATGAGCGAATTTTTTGGATTTTCTTAAATTTTTTGAAATCTCTCATAATTATATAGAGGATCGGTTCTTTGTGATTTTAATTTTGATGCAAAATATTTCCTAAAAAATTGGATCTTTAAAAATTAGGGTTTTTCCTTATTTTGATCAGATCTCACAAATGACTTTGAATTATTGTATAAAATTTTTTGTGTAGGTTAGAAAAAGAATTATAAGAATTAAATAAAAATTTCATATTTTTTGGATAAATTTTCATTTAATATTAATTTTTTATTAGTTTTCATAAAAACTGAATTTTGAGAGTAAATTAGTGAATTTTTCAGATTTTCTTACATTTTTTGAAATCTCTCAGAATTATACACAGGATCTATTCTTTGTGATTTTAAATTTGATGCAAAATCATTCCTTAAAAATTAGATCTTTGAAAATTAGGGTTTTGCATTATTTTACTCATATCTCACAAACTGCTTGGATTTGTTGTAGAAATTGTTTTATGCAAGTTTGGAAGACCATCAAGACTCTCCAGTAAAAATTTCAGATTTTTTGGATTGATTTTGCATTTTATATGAATTTTTTATGACTTTTTATAAAAAATTAATTTTTGGAGCAAATTAGCAAATTTTTTAGATTTTCTTACATTTCTAGAAATCTCTTAAAATTTTACAAGTGGTATTTTTTTATGATGAATCAAATCTTTGAATTAGTCAACAAAATGCATTGTTGAAGGCCCCTATTTCACAAAGTCTTTTGGATCTAAAATTTACCTAACTTGTGTGCTTGCAGGAAGGGGTGATCATTTGAAACAATCCAAACTACTAACAAATCTTTGTTGTAGGACCTTGGCAAGGTTTTTTGATCTTTATTGTGTGCCTTGTTCTCATAGACTAGCAAACACTTCAATTGGTGCATGAAAATTGAACCATTGTATTTTGTGTCTTGAGCAATAGGCTCTTTTTATTTAATCTCTAGAGAGCCTGTCTCCTCACGTGGTCATTAGGACTACTAGTGAGGAGAGAATGACCTAAGTGGTAGCAAAATAAAAGCCATCTTCTTCCAAACCACTATAAATAACTGTATTCATGGTGAAAACTATGGATAACGTGTGCTGATTAGTTCATACTAACACTATGTCTCCCCATAAACCCGTTTGATCAAATTTATTTGATCATTTGTAGGGCATAACCCCTACCGGCTGGGAGCCTTCTGTATTTACAGAGCTGAAAGTGCCGCATGTATAGCCACACGAGTGGATGCCCTTACTAGCACCTTTTTGTTTTAGAAGCCAAAATCCTTCTAGTTGTTGAGGCAGGAGGTTAGACCTCTGGTAGCGACCCACACACATACAGTTCTTAGTAGACATTCAAAGTTCACCATGAGGAGTTTTCATGGGGACTCATGCTTGGCTTCCCCTAGAAGTGAGTGCTGAGGGTGGAGCCAGTGGGGTCAAGCATCTAAGTATCTGCTCTGAATAGTGTAGCCTCAGGGGAAACTCCATGTGGGATCAACAACTATTGTCCTAGCCAACCATAAGAATTGTGCTTGTCTTATTTTGAACAATCAAACATTCAGGACCAAATAGCAAAACATTGTGTCTTTTGTGTCTTCAAGTGTATGCAAAACAATTTTAAATCAAACAACACACTTTTCTTGGAGTCATTTTGAGTCTAAACACTTTCAAACATTGAGTCCTCATCAACATTGTGTCCTCTTGTCATGAAAAATAGTCAAACATTCAGATTTGGTCACAACAAACAACTTCACAAATTGGAAAATTTTATAGTCCAACAAACAAGAGCAACCAGTTTCAGAATTCTTGCGCTTCCTAAGCTATCTCTTCAGGTTTTCATCTAGCATTCAACCTATCTTTGGGTCTCACAAAGTCCATCATTGCTTTACACCTTACATTACATTCACATTTGTCTAGACTTGAGTCAAAAGGTCACTTGCTTGTCCTCATCATACTTTGTCAACACACTACATACAACAACATTTTGCTAAGTGGTCCCTCATCAAGGTCTATCACCTTTGGGTCTCATTTGGTCTTACTTAGAGTCAAGGTCAACTTACCTCATCAAGAGAAACTATCATCTCTTTGGAAGTCACACCTACTTTACTACATACATACTTGGTCTTACACTTTGGACATTGCAAGTACACCCCAGATTCATTCCATCCAACTCTTGGTCTTCCATACTCTTTCCATTTTCATCTAGTCTTACATATCTTGGTCAATACCTAGTTCATGGTAGAAACCCATTCCCAAAAATCTAGGAGAGAAGCTAAAGAGGCTCAAGAGTCCGCAAACATGAGTTCCTATGAGTATGACAATGATATCTTTTTCAATTCTGATCATACTACATTACCTAACATGGATGCCTATAGAAACATTCCAAATGTTGAAAACATTGACACTACAAACAACAATGATACACACAATGACATTATGGACAAATTTTTCATACACTCAGTAGAAGTGGAAGACACCATTATGAATCCCCATTTCAATCGATTGGTTGAGGAAATAATGAGGAGAGATAGACAATACTTCTTACAAGTGATGGCACAAAGTGGAGCCAAGATTCCTCATGACTTTGACATGTCTCAAATAATCGAAAATCGACCTTTGCAACAACCTCACCTCAACATGGATGAAAGGAGGCCTAATAGTGGAGGCAATATAGGATCACATCTTGTGCCTGAATCACCATCATCTTTGTTTCAAAAACTAGAGGTCCCATACACACATGGTCAAGCATATGATACTCATCTTCGTAGACCATTATGGAAGTCTTATGCAGAAAAATACACTCAAGCACATGCTAATGCTAAAGACCTACCACCAAAGCAATTGGATATCCAAAGGCATGCTCAAAATTTGGACACAAGGAAACCCCACATCAAATTTGGGGGCAACACATTAGAACATGACATGCCTGTAGAGTATGGTATACATGGACAAAGCAAATATTCCATTCCTCACCATGACTCTATACCAAGTGGTCCATATACGCAACAATATTATAGACCTCCTCCATATGAACATGTGTATGATCAATGCCATCCATATATGCAACATGCTCCTCCTCCACCCAGTGGCTCATGCATGGGATATGGTCCAAGAAGTCGGTCTCTACCTAAGAACAATTTGGAACAACAAATCAAGGACTTACAAAAGAAAATGGAGGACATAAATACACTGAAGCCAACATACACAATGAGAGACATATGTCCTTATCCATTTGACAAGAGCATTCCAATGCCTCCATTTCCTACACACTTTGTGACACCTAAGTTTGATAAGTATAGAGGCAAAGGAGATCCTAAGGCACATATAAGACAGTTTTTCACAACTTGCATTGAGGTAGCAACATAAAAGACATATTTGATGAGATTATTCCCACAAAGCTTAGGTGGTCAAGCTATGGAATGGTTCTCCCAACTTCCACTTGGTATTAAGTCATTGGGTGACTTAGCAGAGGCATTTATCGAACATTTCTCATAGAACATAGAGACAAACATATCAGTCACTACCTTGTGCAACACCAAGCAAAAGGATGGAGAATCTTTTTCATCATTTTTACAAAGATGGAGAAATCTAGCCAGCAGATGTTCTTGTGAAATTCCACAAAAACAAATGGTAGAGATGTTCACTCAGAATGTTAACAAGGACATTGGTTATGACCTGAGAAAAGCTTGTTTGTCCACCTTCAAGGACATCATTGAAAAAGGCTTAGCAATAGAGAAGGTCCTAATTGAGCAAGGCATTGTCAAAATATTCAAAGAAAACAAAGAGGACTTTAAAGGAAAAGACAAGCCAAGAGTTTGGAATAAAAACAAGAACACAGTTAATGATGGTGTTGTTGATGCCAATATGATACGACCAAAAATTGTTTTTTTTGGATCAAGTTCTACAAACAATCAAGTGAATACTCAAACAACTTCAAAGTCATGAAGGAAGGACACCCCATTGGGAGAACCACTTAAGTCAGTTTTCAAAAAGCTAGTGGCAAATAAGATAATAACAATTCTAGATCTACCTCCATATGAGCCAAAGGTCAAACCAAATTGGTGGAATGATGATGAGTATTGTGAATTTCATAAAAGCAAGGGACATAAAATAGGAAATTTCCATCGACTGAAGAACATCATACAAGATCTCATTGATAGAGGTGACATTGAGATTGAAGGACATTCCTCCAATCAAGAACATGAGATGTTTAAGGAACCATTCCCAAAGCATGACAAGGGAAAAGCTAAAGCCACAGATGATCAAACCAACTATACCAGAGCATCCTATAACTATGATTCAACTATCAATCACATTTCGATGGACAATTATGTCTCTACCATTATCATCAAGGACAAAACACCTAAGACTTCTACCCAAAGACCCAAGATTGTTTTAAAAGGAATTGGATCTTCTTCCGAGCCCACCTCTAAATGTAATGTTACAACTCATCAAGGTAAATTCACTTTGCAAGGTGCTCCAGCTAAAAACACCGCTTCCTCATCAACCAAGCCTGAGTATGACCTTGTAGAACAGTTAGTGAAGACACCCACGCTCTTCTCCATCCTTGAGCTTTTACGCATATCTCCTGCACATAAAGCCATTCTTGACAAAATCTTGAGAGACACTCTTGTCCCTACTGATCTGAATGTGGACCAGTTTCAAGCCATGGTTGGATACCTTTCCGTTCCACACTCCCTTACATTCATAGAAGCTAATGACGCCTTTGTAAGTCAGCCACATAATGCACCTTTACACATTGAAGCCTTCATACACAAACATCAAATAAAATGAGTCTTGATAGATGGAGGAGTAGGTCTAAACATTTGTACATTGAGCACTATTAAACAATTGGGATATTCAGATAAAGCTATGAATTCTACAAGCAAAATTACCATCAAGGCATATGCATATGATGATGAAGAGCGTTCATCCAAAGGCACAGTCACTTTGCCTCTCAGAGTTGGGCCAGTTACATAGGATGTGGTTTGTCAAGTCCTTGACCTAGATCTCATATACAATATATTACTGAGACACCCATGGATTCATGAAATGAAAGTTGTTCCCTCTACATATCATCGATGTATCAAATTTCCCACAATGGAGTTGAAGTGACCATCAAAGCTGACCCAAATCCATTCATATACTGCAACAATCTATGACCTAGATTAGAACTAACAATCCCAATCATTCAAGAAGTTGTTCCATCTTCAGCATATGTGGATCTAGAATCATTGAAAGCTTCTACATCAAAACAAACAGAGCTCAAAGAAAAATTCAAGATTAAAGACTTGGGATGTGGTGAGTATATCTTTCATGTTGATCAACTCCCACTATCTCCTAAGGTATTCAGTCAACATGAACAATCTATAAACAATTTTCAAGGAATTGGGTGTGAACCACCTAGTGTTGTGGCTACTAAGTCTGAATGCAAATCTCCTTTAGTGGTGCAAGCAACTCTTGATATCAATAGTCCTAAGAGTGGTTCAAGTGAATAATCTATTGAGCATATCACCAACCCTCTTGAAAAATCACATAGCCTTACCATTTCATCCGCTCATTCCATTTCCACTCCACTTCTAGACTTGGATCAACAAGAATCAGAAAAGCCCTTACTAATTGGGGATCAAGAATCAAGCTTTGAAAAGAAAAATAAAAAATATAGAAAAGTCCTTTAGTCCAAATCAAAATCAAAAGCTATTGGACTCTAAAAAAATTAAGGTCAAGGATAAAAATCCTATGAAACAAAAAGAACAAGAGTTGATCTCCCCTTATACCAAAATAACTGGGGGCAAAAGTTCCACAATTTCAAGCCAAAAAGAATACTTGTTGATCCTATGTCTCCATCATGCTATCCTAATTTCACTTCTTTTCACAATCATAATCCTTTATTCCTCGACCACTTGTTCCACACATCCATCCCCTTTTGGTGATACATCATGGACCTTTAATGGAGCTTCCTTGAAGGACTTTGTTATCAGGGATGCCCAAACTTCTTTAGGTGACACACATACGGGCATGTGTAGTCCACACACTAGTAATTCTATCTCAGTTCCATTATCAAGGAAGACAATCAAGGGAGCTACACATCATTCTGTTAAGGAAAAATGAAGTTACAATCATAAGGTTAAGCCTCACACATTTGAGGTAGGTGACCTGGTTCTTAGAGAAAATCCTAAAAATCAGCAAGATAGAGAGAAGGGAAAATTTGAACCAAATTGGTTTGGTCCTTACATCGTCACAACAACATATGGATCTGGTGCATATCAGCTCTCAACTACAAAGGGTGAACCTTTGGAGGATCCTATCAACAACATGCACCTTCACAAGTTTTATACATATCTCTTCAGCATATCCTAATCAAAAAATAGAAACAAATAAAAAAAAAATGAAAAACAAAAAAACAAAAAATATTTCGTCCAACTGTGAAAACCACTACAATGGCGCCCTCAGCAAGTACCATGGTGAAAACTGGGTCACCGGCACCATGTGTAGAAACATTGCTCCTCCCTCCTTCAGGATTCACTTTCATCCTTCATTTTGCACACACTCACAACCTATCCATCCATAATAAACTTACCCATTCCCATCATGGCTTGTTATTGATCTACGTAAGATTGGTTAGCCATTCATAATAAACCCCCTTTTTTACCCCTTTCCATCCATAATAAATCAGCTCCTATCTGTGGCTAAGGCAAATCCTACGTCTAGTAATGGGTGTGGAACTGAGAGCATCACATGTTTTGAGGAGTACGATTTCTTCCAAATTTTCTTTATTCTATCCGCATACAATCCACAATAAAGCAACATTTGCATCGCTAATCCGCAATAAAGTTCCATCTTCTCCATAATAAAGTATCAGTTTCATGGATTCAGTCAGTTTCAGATGAGACACAACAGCAACAATGGGCTTCAACAAATCAAATCTTTCAACAAACTCAGACAATATTATGGTTTAGTGCTATCTATCCTTATGTGAAAGTAAACATTGTGACCACAATCAAATAAGACTTATACAAGTGACAAGAGACACTAAACTTGAGGACTACAGTGGATGTTGGTGTCGAGTTTTGGTTTTCTTTTGATTTTATCTTTTGGTGACATGTCTTTTAGCGTTTCTAGGATGTCTCTGACTAGAGATTCTATCTCCAGGATGTCTTTGACTAGAAAGGCGAGGATGGGGTATCATCACCTATTTTCTTTGCTGTCTGCGGATTGTCTCTTAGTAATGCTATGACTTGTCCAAGGATATGAGGACACTGTGAGTCTAGTATGAATTGGGGAATTCCTTATTTGTGGCTGTCTTATCTCCATGCAAATAGGTACAATGACTTTCTAGGTCAAACATATGCCTCGATTGTCATAACCTACTTGTCATAATAAAGCTCAAAGATGATAATGCACAAGAAGCTCTTTCACTTTCATATCTTCTAAATTTCATCCCCCTTTCTTGATTGACTTCCATCATCCTTCTTGAGTCCGTGTAGCCTGTTATCACATGACAGAGTATAATGACACAAAAAAAACATTTGCATTTCATGTAGTTGCATCTGCATTACCACATATTAAGCATTTCATACATACATATAGATATCACAATCACATCACATCCTGCACACAACACATGTTAGCACATTTTACATTTTCATCATGTAAATAGTTATTTGCATTGTCATATCCATCTGCATTTAATACATTCACATTTGCATTGGCATAACATATTAAAAACATAAAAGAACAAAAAAAATATTGCATTTCATCATGTACATATTTGCATCCATATCATAACCATCACATAGAAACATACATCACATAGGTACGCATGCATATAGCTGCCACAATGATGAATCATCTCATATATATATCTCAAAAATTATAAGTGTCATGATACAATGATGTCAAAATCATATGGTTACAATCACCCAAAGGTGTCTACATCATCATACAAAATAGTACAAGACTGATACATAGGAACCCACTAATCACTCCTGTCAGTACTGCTGGTAGCACCAATCCGGTCTATGTCATGGTGTCCCACGCTACATGTCCCACCCTCATCTCCAGTCCTAGATCCTGGAACATTCATCTTAGTGCATCTTTCTCTGTCTCCATTCTAAAGAACTAACTCCCCATTGATCGATATCCTCAAAATCCTATATACATCCTCTAAGGTGACTATCATCTCACCCATCGGCAAATGGAATGTACATGTCTCTGAGTGCCATTTCTCAGCCAGCGCAGTCAGCAAACCCATGTTCACCCAAAACTCTGGCACATACAGAATATATCGCAAGCCCATAGCCTAAATCGTTGCTCTATCCTCAAATGTCAACTCTGGTCATAACTCTGAGTTGAAGGGAATCTCTCTCGTGACTCCAACATAGGTAGGTCCTCCTGCAGTCAAGAAAATTAGTTGTGTCAATCCTAGTGACACTCACTGTTCATCACAAAGTGTTTCTTTTATCCTAGTGGCATTCCCTGTTCATCACAAAATGTTGCTCTTTATCCTAGTGCTTATATTTATCATATGGTGCTATTTATCCTAGTGACACTCACTATTCATCACAAAGTGTTGCTATTTATCCTAGTGGTACTCCCTGTTCATCACAAAGTACTACGTGTATTTGCACTCCCTGTTCATCACAAAGTGCTACTCATATTTGCACTCCCTGTTCATCACAAAGTACTGCTGTTTTTTTTTAGTACTCCCTGTTCATCACAAAGTACTCTGTCTTGGTACTCCCTGTTCATCACAAAGTGCCTTGATATATCCTATCCTAGGGCCTCTTCTTGAGTGTATCCTCTTGAGTAGTTTCCTAATTGGCAACGTATGTTCTATCACAGAATTGTCAATCCTAGCCCTATCTACTATCCTACTCTTCCCTAGAGGACCTGCTTAAGTGTATCCTCTCAGCAGCTTATCCCATCGACAGCATATGTTCATCACAGAACTGTCGATTTAGCCTTGAAGACATATTACCCTACCTAGATGCATTTATGACAACATTTATTGTGACAAAGTACAAGGAGGTTTTGTGGTACTTACGGGCTCCCGTGCATCTGTTGGCCTCTGAAATCGATGAACGTGATCAAATATGTGCACCAATGTCATCACTGCTGACTACTGCTACTCTATTCTCTCTCTACACTCTGATCTCTTGGATGTGTGGATGACAATGAGGATGTATTCCCCTCATGGTCTATCTTATAGACTACCCTAGCCCTAGCCCTATCCCTAGCCCTATCCCTAGCCCTAGCCCTAGTCTCCCGAGTCAGTCTTCATTATCCCATGACTCTATCACTCTAACCTATTTAGTCAGTCCATTCTAGCCTTTCTTTCTTATCCAGAGATTGTCTATGATCTTTTTAGACATTTTCATCCAATCTCTCGAGGGGGCATATCATTCCCATCTTGGGGCAACTTTGTATCAGTTCATCTTATCTTCTTTGAAACAACGCGACAAGCTGCATTGTCTCAAAGAGGGGCAAAATGTAGACACCTAAAATTGTCCAATCTAATTAAATAAATATTTTATTTATTTAATTACTTTAGCCTAATTCTTCTATTAATTAAATAAATCTTTATTTATTTAATTAATTCATTTATCCTCTTCTAGCCTTATTTCTCATTTAAATAAATACATTTATTTATTTAAATTATCCTTTTCCTAAATTAAATAAATATCTTATTTATTTAATTGATCCCACTTCTACTATTAATTAAATAAATCTTTATTTATTTAATTAATTCATTAACCTTTTCTACCTATGACACATGTCATTTATCTCTTAATTCATACACTACCTACCCCTTTCATTATTTTATTATTTTCTTTACCTACCCTCTAATCATAGCTGACCTCTTTTACACCTCTCAATCTTATCCCTCCATTTCTTATAGTGTCTTCTATATAAGGAGATGCTTCCTTCATTATCAAACCCTGACAAAAGCTCGCTATGCATTCAACCCTGACTATGCTTTCGAACTTGCATATGCAATCAAGCCTACTTGCAACCACATTTATGTTCTTTGTTGAGCTCTTGTGCAAATAAAATATGAGAGCAAATATATCAAGCAAGATCAATGGAGATAGGAAGAATGGAGATCCAAACCCTATTGTACATGTGACATGGTATAATCTTTGTGATTTTATTTGATTTGCATTGTCTTAAGTAATCTTAATATGTTATGGTGGATCTTTGTTGTTGTTAGGCTAGGGTTTTGTGGTTGAATTCATTTAGTCTTTCAACATTGTTGTTTCCACTTTCACCATATACACCTTGAATCCCTTAAATGCTACAAATGCATTAAGCATTCAAACACCTTCTAGTCTAGCCACTGAGGCAAAAGTTTCTCCATAGTCTTCTCCATCTTCATGAGCATTTCCCTTGCATACAAGTCTTGCCTTGGTCCTTACAATTGTGCCTTCTTCATTCAGCTTATTCTTGAAGACCCATTTGGTACCTATGACATTCTTGTTTTTTGGTCTAGGTACCAAAGACCATGTTGCATTCTTTTCTATCTGGTCTAGCTCCTCTTCCATTGCCTTAATCCAGTCTTCATTTGTAAGTGTCTCTCTAGTGGTCTTAGGCTCAAATTCTGAAATCATACAAGAGTTTTCTTTCAACTTTCTTCTTGTGAGTATCCCTACATCTTTATCTCCTATGATCTGCTTCGGATGATGATGTAGTTTCATGTATCTAGGAATGATTCTAGCTGGTTCTTCTTTCTTTTCCTCTTCTTCTTCTTCTTCTTCTTCTCCATCTTCTTCTTCACCTACTACAGCTTCTACCGATATAGAAACACTGAGGTCTTTGCTTGTTTCTTTCTTAACCGGTTCCTAGAAGATTACACCTGGTTCATCTTCCACTTGCTCATTGTTGGTTTCCTTAGGTTTCTTAGGGGATTCATCAACCCTGACATTGATACTCTCAACAATTTTTTGAGTCCTATTGTTGTAGCACTTGAGAGCTTTGCTTTTAGTGGAATATCCCATAAATATTCCTTCATCACATTTAGCATCAAGCTTGCTCAGATGCCCACCTCTCTTGATATAACACTTACTGCCAAGTACTTAAAATAACTCATAGTGGGAGTCAACCTTGTCCAGTACTCATAAGAGGTTTTATCTTTACCTTTCTTGATGAGTACCCAGTTCATAGTATAGACTGCAGTGCTCACCACTTCTCTCCAAAAAGTGTGAGCAACCTTTCCTTGGATCAGCATTGTTCTGGCCACTTCTACTATACCATTTTGTTGTGGTGTCCTTGCAACAGACAACTGCCTCTTGATACCGTTCTCTTCATAGTACTTGTTGAATTCATCAAAAGTGAATTCACCTCCTTGATCAGTTCTTAGGCATTTTATCCTTTGACCACTTTCCTTCTCTACCAATGCTCTAAAGGCTTTGAACTTTCCAAATACCCCAGACTTGTCTTTCAAGAATGTGACCCACATCATTCCTGAGCAGTCATCAGTAAGAATCATGAAATACCTATCTCCCTGAATACTTCTAGTTTTCATTCGACCACACGGATCGGTGTGAACAAGATCAAGTAAGTTCTCTGTTGAAAAATACGTACCTTTGAAAGTTGAGGAAGACATCTTCCCAAGTTGGCATTCTCTACACAAAGAATTCTCTGGTTTGTTCAGCAAAGGCAATCCTCTTACTGCCTTGATCTTACTGGCTTTTACAATATTTTCAAAGTTTATATGACAAATTATCCTATGCCATATCCAACTGTCATCAAACTTTTCCATCAGACACTGACTAATCTTGGCAATCAATTGAAATAATTTACCTCTAGTCTGCTTACCAGTGGCAATAAGTTCACCATTCTTTCCAATTATACTGCAGACTCCACCTTAGAACTCTAGAATGAGTCCTTTGTCATTTAGCTAAGCAACACTCAAAAGGTTGTGCTTAAGACCTTCTACCCAATAGACATCATCCACACTACTCTTTCCATTCAGTGAGATGGACCCTTTACCTTTCACCAAGCATGGTGCATTGTTGCCAAACTAGACAACACCTCCATCATATTCTTCCAGAGACAAAAACTTTCTCCGGTCACCAGTCATGTGGTGAGAACACCCACTATCAATAATCCACTTATTAGAGTTGTCAATGTGAGAGACAAGGGCTTTCTTGTTAGACACTTCTTCCTTTACAACTACAAACACTATGTCCTCATTCACTTCATCCTCAGATTCTTCATCAGTAACACCTTCATCCACTACAAGAAGACAATTTCTCCTACCTCCTCCCTTATACTTTCTAAACCTCTCTGGTTTATCTTTATTGTCATTGTTAGGACAGTTAACAGCTATATGTCCTATCTTATTGTAGGAAAAAAATTTAAAGGAAGCTTACCTCTATATTTTTCGGTGCCTTTTGGAAGTCTCTTGGCAAGAAGAGCTTCAAACTCCATCAGAATCTCTTCATCATCCATATCTTTGCATTTTCTGGATTCATAACTAGTACTTACATCTTTTCCTTTTCTAGTTGGTGCATCAGATGCTCTAAAGGTTGACTTAGTCTTCTGAACACTGCCATCATAGCTATTCAACTCATATGTAGTCAACTTTGCAATGATAGAGTCTAAGGATACCTTGGTTTTGTCAATAGACCTTAGCTCTTGAATAGAAACAACTCTGATTGCATAGACCGGTAACAATGATCTCAAAAAATTATTGACAATGGTGGCATCATCAATTGTTCCATCAGTGCTCTTGATATCTCCAACCACAGTCTTGATCCTTATGCCATATTGTTAAATGGTCTCTCCTTTAACCATCCTCATGTATTCAAATTTTCCTCTAAGTCTCTCTTAGCTTGCTTTACATGCTCATCACCACCATAAATGGTTTCCAGAGTGTCCCATATATCCTTAGGATTGTTCTTATCTTGTACATCAAGGAACTCAATATCGGGTAGGCTGCTAATAAGGGCTTCCATGACTTGCCCATTTTCTTGAATCTCTCTTTTATGATCATCGGTTAGAGTGCTAGTGGGGATAACATAGACATTATCAACATAGCTCGAGTGTTGAGCACCCAAACTCTTGATATAAATCTTCATTCTATCCTTCCATATTTTGAAGTTATCTCTATTGAACTTAGGACCTTCCCTCTTCATCATTAAAGAAGGATCTTTTACCTCAAGCAGTTAAGCTTATATCACTGAGGACCTAGAGTTGCTCTGATACCAATTGATGAATAATGATGAACAACAAATACCCTAATTGGTATTGAGAGGTGGGGGGGATGAACCAGTACATACAAAAATTTCTCAACAACTTATCAAGTTAAAACAATGCTAACTAGTTGTCTACATCACTGAACTTAACCATGGCAATACCGGTTAAACACATTGACTTCAGATAGCTAAACTAGTAAAACTGAATACTTCAAATAACATTCAATACTTGATAACCACTTCACCAATATACTCATGCATGTGTTGTATCAGTAATACCATAACCAATTGCTTTGCATGCATATTCACCAAAACAAAGACTGCTCGATCATCACATGAAAAATGCACAACTCATGACACACAAATTTTTCATGTGGAAACCCAAATGGGAAAATCCATGGTGGGGATGAATACCCACAAGCCTATTTATGAAGTCTTTTGAAGCTCACTCTGTTAGGAGCCTAGTCTGGTTAAAGACTTTACAATAAGGTTTTGTTAGGAATTGATCCTGTTAAAGATCACCTGGTTAAGGGATGGCTATATACCTTGTTAAAGGTTACCTTGCTAGAGGATTTGAAGAACTCAATTATCTTGAGCCACCTGGTTAGAGGATTTGCAATAAGCCAGTTAAAGCTACTCGGTAAAGGGATTTTCCCACTGTTGAAATGGTTAGAAGACATAAGGAAAAGCTCTGATCTGATAACAACACTACATGCTAAGGCATATCCTTTTTAGCTCCTCTACTCAGCAATCACACTATAGTTTTCCACTCACTGGTTTGGCAAGTATCTCATCACTCGGATACAAACACAAAATTTACCAACAAAAACAATAACAAACATCATCGACCTTATAGACAACAATTAGGTCAGTAACATAAACCCTAAACCCTAAACCCTAAACATTTTAGGTTTATAATTACAAGTGGTCCATTCCTGACCATTCAAACACTTTTCATTGAATAAAACAATCTCAAACAGATCACAAGTTATTCTGCAACCTCCATTCTTCACCGCATATAGAAATCAATAACCCATCATGCTATCTTCACACACCACTAAGAAGAATGTTCATTCCCAAGGTAGACATTTAATGCAATGGATCTTCACATGCAAGATCTTCAAGGAAATGCTTCATGTGCACAAAACTTACGTGGCATCTCAATCTCATCCTTATCTCTTAGCTAACTCATCACAAAATGTCACCGGTTGCATCGCACAAGCTAGATTGCTAAACCAAAAATCCTAGAGATGAGACTACCAACTAGTAGTCACACTTAGTGAAACCCTGACACTAGTCCACTTCATCCCTTCATACCGGTTCTCCTACTTGAACATCAATAACAACTTCTTCCAATCTTCATACCGGTTCAACTGCACTTATTGACATCAATGACAACATACATTATCATCATACTGGTTAATCATATGCCAACAAAAGAGTCCTCAAAAAATAAAAATAAATCTTAAAAAAATGAAAAAAGCCCTAAAAGAAAATTTAAAAAAGGAAAAAGTTCCTGAAAAAATGAAAAAGGTCTTGAAAAAAAATGAAAAAAGTCTTGAAAAAATTGAAAAAAAAATCAAGTAAAGTGAAAAAGAAAAAAAAGTACTTCCTTGATGAAAACCTGACAAACAGGCATCTTGTGCGATGAAAAAAATGAAAGGAAATAAAAAGTAAAGAGAACTCATTCACCCTACAGTGAAAACTTGGCAAACAAGCACTTTGGGAAAGTACCATGGTGAAAACCGAGAAACATACACAATGTGTAGTGACTTCACTCTTTCTTCCTTCAAGATTCTAGTTGATCTTTCCCCCCCATACTCATCCATTCTCCTTCCATTTCATAATAACCTTTCCATTGTCATCATGGCTTCTGAGTTCTTTTGCATTCCCACACACGCATGCTTTTCCCTACACACTACGCTAGGTTGTTTGGGCATATCCTCCATTTCGCAGTGGATTGAGATACTTGACATCTCATGGTTAGAGGAACTATTGAATCATTCCATCTTTTCTCTATAATAAAGTATCTAGTTTGCAAATGGCATCACATTTTTGGGCAGGCAATCAATATAGCTTTGGTTTTCTGGAGATGACAATATATTTTTAGATAGATATATAGTATATCTTTTGGGTTTAGTAAAATCATGACATGATCAGATTATAGTCACATAGACAGAACAATACTCCTATCAATCTATTCAAGACCAATTATGACATGAATCATTCTTTCATGAAACATGAAGTTTGTTTATTTGTTTGGTCTTTGATTGTTTCTACTTTGTCTTTGGTGACATGTATTTTAGCTTTTCTAGAATGTCTCTAAATAGAGATTTTATCTCTAGGATGTCTTTGACTCGAAAGGCAAGGATGAGGCATGTTCACTTGTTTGCTTCATGTGGATTGTTCTTTAATAACATGATGACTCGTCTTAGAACATGACTATCTAAGATCATCGAGGACATATGGTTCTCATGTGAATTGGAGCATTTTTTGACTGTCTGATGTGTCTTCCTATATAAAACTAGTATGATTCATTTGGGTTTAATCCATATCCGGATGAGTTCATCCCTTTTTCCAAAATAAGCTCAATGATGATATAAGTACTTTAAAAGCACAAGAATTTTCATCTCCATCTTTCATCACTTCTTCATTCTTTTCTTCACTTTTTCCTCTCTTTCATCAATTCTTCGTTTCTTTCACCATGTCTTCTATTCTTTCATCACTTCCTTTCTTCTATCATTTCTTTTCTTTCATTTCTTTCATCATTTCATCTCTTATTCACTCTTTTACATCATTAATTTCTTTCATCTAGACCCTTCATCATCCTTCATCATCCTTCTTATTTCAGAGATCAAGAAAATGCTTTATTCAACTGATACCTATCTCTTAATCTCCTTATCAATTGCTTTATTCGATTAATCAACTTGCTTCTTGAAATATCATCATGCCTAGATCAATCAATCATTGGATCACCTTATTTTGCACCAACATCAATCTTAATTAGCTCAATTAGCTTATCAACCTAGTTATATTTCTCTTTCCATCAATTGTTTAGTTACACCTCTTAGTTGTGCATTTTCATCATATGTGCATCTCATTTTTATCACTTGCGCAATATCAATCATCTAATCATCTTCATGTAATCTACCGAGAGATCAATCTTCATCACAAATCTGTTCGATCAATCTCTCGAGGGGGCATATCAAATTTATCATATCAGTCACCATCCTTACCAGAATATCTTTGGGGCATGTATCAGTTAATCATTTTCATTGAAACGACGAGATAGGTTGCATTGTTTTAAAGAAGGGCAAAATGTAGACACATAAATTTTTCAATTTTTCCTCATAGCCATCCTATTACTGAAGTTGCTATTATTTTCTATATCATTAATTCATTAAATCATTTTCTCTCTATTTTAATCATTAAATCATCACATTTATCTATTGTAGACACCAAAAATTGTCTTGTCTAATTAAATAAATATATTTATTTATTTAATTATTTAAGCCTAATTCTTCTATTAATTGAATGAATATTTATTTATTTAATTAATTCATTTATCCTCTTCTAGCCTTATTTCTCATTTAACTAAACACATTTATTTATTTAAATTCCTTTTTTCCTAAATTGAATAAATATCTTATTTATTTAATTGATCCCAGTTCCTCTATTAATTAAATAAATATTTAATTAATTAATTAATTCATTAGCCTTTTCTACCTATGACACATGTCATTCATGTCTTAATTCCTACACTACCTACCCTCTCATTATTTTATTATTTCTTTTACCTACCCTCTAATCCTAGCCGACCATTCATCTTTTACACCTCTTAATCTTATCCCTCCATTTATTATAGTGTCTTCTATATAAGGAGATGCTTCATTCATTATTAACCCTAATCAAGCATTCTAGCATTCGAAATTTCATATGTGATCAAGCCTACTTACAACCACATTTCCGTTCTTTGTTGAGCTCTTGTGCACACATAAAATTTGAGAGAAAATATATCAAGCAAGATCAAAGGAGATAGGAAGAATGGAGATCCAAACCCTATTGGACATGTGATGGTATCATCTTTGTGATTTTATTTGATTTGCATTGTTTTAGGTAATCTTCATATGTTATGGTGGATCTTTGTTGTTGTTAGGCTAGGGTTTTTCTTGTTGAATTCATTAGGTCTTTCAATATTGTTGTTTCTATTTTTACCATAAACTTTTTGGCACACTTCGTGGGACTCTTGTCCATTTTGCATTTAACATCTTTTGTTGCAAATTTTGTGTTTTTCAAGTTGCAGATCTGACATTTTCGACAAACTTTTGACATTTCCATGTTTGCGCATCCTGGAACAGCATTTTTTATTTTCTTCCGCGTTTGTGACCTTTGTAATTGCGTCTGTGTTTGGCATTATTTTATCTTATTTTGGAGATTAGAGGGTTGTGTCTCTATTTTCAAACCGCATATGTGCATCTTTTAGATGCGTCTGTGTTCGGGAGTCGCGTTTGTGAAGGATTTAGACGCATTTATGATTTTTGGCCGCGTCTGTGTTTGGTTTAATCACGTCTATGTTTCAGATCTTGCATTTTCAGTTTTTGATCCAGTTTTGAGGCTTTATCCCGTCATTTGGATTTGAGATCTAGTTTATTTTGGGTGAACATCTTGTGATCTAGCTAATAAAATTGGTGTAGTTTGTCTTGGAAGCAAATTGTCTTATTGACGGCTCCTATTTCACAAATTCTTTTGGATCTAAAATTTACCTAGCTTGTGTGCTTGCAGGAGGGGTATTATTGCAAAACTACTAACAAATCTTTGTTGTAGAATTTTGGCAAGGGTTTTTGATCTTCATTTATGTGCCTTGTTTTCATAGACTAGCAAACACTTTAATTGGTGCACTAAAACTGAACCAATGTCTTTTGTGTCTTCAGCAATAGGCTCTTTTTGTTTAATCTCTAGAGGGCTTGTCTCCTCATGTGGTCATTAGGACTACTAGTGAGGAGAGAATGACCCAAGTGGTAGCAAGGAAAACCCATCTCTTCCGAACCACTATAGATAACTATATCCTTGGTGAAATACATGGGTAATGTGTGTTGATTAGTTCATACCGACACTATGTCTCCCCATAAACCCGTTTGATCAAATTTATTTGATCAGTTGTAGGGTGTAACCCCTACCGGCTGGGAACCTTCTGTATTTATAGAGCTGAAAGTGCCGCATGTATGGCCACACTAGCGGATGCCCCTACTAGCACCTTTTTGTTTTAGAAAGAAAAAATCCTTCTAGTTGTTGGGGCAGGAGGTTGGACCTTTAGAGTGGCCCACACACATATGGTTCGTAGTAGAGATACAAGGTTCACCACGGGGATTTTTTGTGGGGACTGGTGCTTGGCTACCGTGAAGAAGTGAGTGCTGAGGGTGGAGCCAGTGGGATCAAGCATCTAAGTATCCACTCTGAATAGCATAGCCTTGGGGGAAACCCCATGTGGGATCAACAACTATTGTCCTAGCTAGCCATAAGAATTGTGCTTGTCTTATTTTAAACAATCAAACATCAAAACATTGTGTCTTTTGTGTCTTCAAGTGTATGCAAAATATTTTTACATCAAACAACACACTTTTCTTTGAGTCATTTTGAGTCTAAACACTTACAAACATTGAGTCTTCATCAACATTGTGTCCTCTTGTCATGGAAAAATAGTCAAAAATTCATATTTGGTCACAACAAACAACTTTACACATTGGAAAAATTGCACTCAGTTTTCAAAAATGTGTCTGTGTCTGACAGAAACATGTATGTGTCATTAAACCACATCTGTGAAGTACAGAAATGTGTCTGTGTCATCCTAAAGAAAAATTGCATTCACAAAATCTCAGAAATGTGTCTGTGTCATTTAACCGCATCTATGAAGTATACAGGCACGTCTGTGTTCAGAATTCAAAAAATTTACAGTCTAGCAAACAAGATCAATCAATTTCAGACTTATTGAGCTTCCTAAGTTACTTCTTCAGGTTTTCATCTAGCATTCAACCTATTTCTGGGTCTCAAAAAGTCCATCATTTTTGTACACCTTGCATTACATTCACATTTGTCTAAACTTGAGTCAAAAGGTCACTTGCTTATCCTCGTCTTGCTTTGTCAACACACTACATACAACAACATTTTTCTAAGTGGTCCCTCATCAAGTTCTATCACCTTTGGGTGTCATTTGGTCTTACTTAGAGTCAAGGTCAACTTACCTCATCAAGAGAAACTATCATCTCTTTGGAAGCCACACCTACTCTACTACATACATACTTGGTCTTACACTTTGGACATTGCAAGTAAACCTCAGATTCATTTACATTTCATCCAAGTCTTGGTCTTCCATACTCTTTTCCATTTTCATCTTGGTCAAGGCCTAGTTCATGGTTGAAACCCATTCCCAAAAATCTAGGAGAGAAGCTAAAGAGGCTTCAGAGTTCGCAAACATGCATGCCTATGAGTATGGCAATGATGCCTTTTTCAATTCTGATCATACCACATTACCTGACATGGATGCCTATAGAAACATTCCAAATGTTGAGAACATGGAAACTACAAACAAAAATGATACACACAATGACAATATGGACAACTTTTCCTTACATTCAGCAAAAGTGGAAGACTCCATTATGGATCCCCGTTTCAATAGATTGGTTGAGGAAATAATGAGGAGAGATAGACAATATTTCTTACAAGTGATGGCACAAAGTGGAGCCAAGATTCCTCATGATTTTGACATGTCTCAAATAATGGAACATTGACCTTTGCAAGAACCTCAACTCAACATGGATCAAAGGATGCCTCATAGTGGAGGCAATAGAGGACCACATATGGTGCCTAAATCACCATCATCTTTGTTTCAAATACTTGAGGTCCCACATACACATGGTCAAGCATATGATACTTACCTTTGCAGACCATTATGGAAGTCTTCTGTAGAAAAATA